>NW_015112658.1:104419-180507 GCF_001443285.1 Poecilia latipinna | reverse complement strand
GGGAGATATGAAAAAAAAAAAAAAAATTATAAAAAAAAAAAATGTTGTTGTTTGGGTTGGGGGGGGGGGGGGGGGGGGGGGACAAGAGCACATCTCTTTTAATGCTCTGTGGGCATTTACCGAATACCTTTCGTGCAACACTTTTGATTTATTTTCTTTACGCATCACTACTGGCTAAGCAATGTCACAATAAAGAGCATCTATGCCTGCTAATAACAGTAACAAAGCTACTGTCGGTTATGGTGTAGTAGACAGTGTAATCATCTTTTTGTTATAATCGTGATTTGTCTATTTTGTATCTTTCTTCAGACGTTACACACTCACTGTATTGTTTAACTAACACTATGAATATCTTTTTTTTTTTATTACCTCTACGGTTAACGCTACCTTAATCTCCCTTCAAGCCTAGCTTTTTGTAATTAATGCTGATAGCATGTCTGTGCATCATATACTGAAAACTAAGATTAGAATTGCTACAGTTATATATATTTTTTGCCTATTTACAAAATGTATTTGAACTACTAGATCAGGGGTTAAGTACACGTTGCTCATCGGTATTCAGAAATCAAGCTGTGCTTTTATCCAAGCCAATGTTGTGACTCTCTTAGTTTTGAGGATTAAAAACTATTGTCACTTTTTGAAAAAGCCAATAAATTCCTGTAAAATCACTTCCTCTGTTGTATACATCACCTTTGTGCTATAAATTAGTGTTGAGTAATTATTTGACAATATCTGTCCGAATTTCTAACTTCTTCTTTTTTATACCTTAAACAATTATAACTATTAACTGATATCCATCCATAGTTTGTTTCTAAAAATAACAAACTTTTCTCGAGCAAAAATGTTACAAATAAAACAAAATGCCTTTTAAATGTTTTCCTTTTACAAGGCAAATATGTGAGATGCTATTTATGTTTTGACTTTACAAAGTTACAGATTTTCTACAACATTCTGACTTTTTATTATTAAAATACAGCCAGTTTCGGCTTTTGATAAGATGGGAACACACCACTTCCAAAATAAACTAAAAAATATTTTACATTGTTGTGGTTGAGTACGTTCAGCTGTATAACTTTGGCCCAGCAGATTAGAGGTTCGGACACCAATGATTCATTTCCTTTTTTCCTTTGTTTTGGAATGGGATGATTATTTAGCATTTTTAATTTTTAAAACATTGTTGCACAAATATTATTTTTTGATTCCTTGGCACATATTTACATTTTAAGCATGTATAAATCCTCATAGTTGAGGTTGATCATGTCCACTGGGAACACTCGATCGGCTCCCCAGTTTTACCCTTCAGACCCAAACTGCCACCTTCATACAGAAGAAAATCGGATATTCAGGAATCAGTCTGACCACAGTAAAGCCAATTTAATATAAACAGGGATGCAGAGGATGCTGATTTTAAAAGGTTGTCAGCAGTGGGAATCGTAGAATGTTGTTAAATATGTGGGCTGGATTTGAGAAATGGACACAAAGGGAAATGATTTTCCATCACCAACCCTCGAGACGTTGGAGTTCAACCAATCTGGATTCTACGCCTCTCCACTCGTCCTCCAGACTCTTGGACCTCGATTGAGTTAAGAGATGGACTCTTTAAAAATATTCCCTAAACTCAAACTGTCTTTGCCGATTTTGAAGAACTGTTGTTTTTTTATACTATGACCTTATGTGGCTTATAATGTGGAGGATGTCAATATAACTGTCAAGTCAGCCATTTATTCACCCACATTTCATACTGACTGATTCTAAAGGGAAGTCATTTAACTGGAGACTTTATAAACTGAAGGTAGTTAAAATGTCTTGGATAAATAAACATGCATTTGGCACCACATACCAGTTATTAAACTCTTTCAGCTTAGAATTAAATTCACATCTCAGGGAAATGGCTACAGTAATTTTTTATTACAAGATAACCCAACATTTAATCTCATGTCAATAAAATGTACAATTCATTAACCGACACTGGGTTGATAATACATGTGGCCAAAACTTTACATCTTAAAGTGAAAAGTTTATTTATTTAGTGGCATCCCAAAAGTTTCAGCCTTTGGGTGTTTTTCACATATCTCCTCTTCAGAAACCCTCCAGCTGCTCAGTAGCAGCTCAGGAATCTGCAAATCGTAACAAAGTCCCCGAAGTCGTAGGTATGCTGAGAAGAGATGAAAGACAAACCGTTAGAAAATCTGAATATACTCTCTCCGGAAATAATCTCAATAACTCATAAAAGCTCAGCAGAAAAGAATAGACTGAATTTTGTACGTTTACCATTATACAGAACATACAAGCATTATCAATTGAATGGAAAGGAACAGACTAAATCGTACCTTTCTACCAATTCTGCCCCAACAATGTCATGGACGTGATATTTCATAGGAAATTTCACGTGTGAGGTTGTTCGCCGCTCCTCTAGATTGACTCGTAACACTTCGCTGTATTTGGACTTCTTCACCATGCCAAGCACTGCTTTACGTCCTGAAAAAAATGTGTTAGATGATACCAAACAAACCCCCACAGGTAAAGAATGCCAAAATCTTACAGAAATGAGAAATATTTACAGTGAAGATGCAATAATCATCCTAAAATACCAACCTTGAATAAAATACTTTGTGAATTTGCCAGAATTGGGAATGGAAAGCCACCAGCTGCCAGCATCCCTCACAGTCAGGACCCCTGACTTCACCAGCTGCCTTGGTGGAGAGAAAAACAATGTGCTCATGTCTGACAGAATTATACGCAGATGAAAAATCTTGGAACAACATTCAATAGCGTGTCGCAGTCAGAGTTCCTCATACGTTATCTCAGAGTCTGTGAAGAGAAACTCCCTCAGCATCTTGTCTTTGCTGAAGCTCAGATCTGTGCAGGAGGACACCACTTTCTCCAGGAACTTTTCAACAGTTGCTTGTGTTGCTTTCCCCTCTTCGCCGGCCAGTACTTTGGTCTTGTAGTCTGACGCAAACACCAGCCCGAATGCTTCAGAGTCAAACCCGAGCTGGAACATCAGCAGCTCCCCACTCTCCTGGAGTTTATTCTGCTCAGACAAAAGCATGGGAGTAAGAACTTCAAAAATAGTTCAAATCCTTTTTAACGTTTTTCAATAACAAGATTTACTGGATTTTATGTGCTAGAGCAAGACAAAGTATTCTATGCTTGTGATGTGGAAGGTATTGACCGGCTTTAGTTTTTTTTAAATTATCTGCTAAACGTTATTTATTATGTGTTGTCTGCAACATAAAATCCCAATGAAACGAATTGAAATGTGTGACTGTGGTATGACAAACTATAAAACTATTAAAAATCAAAGAGCTGGCTCACCACTTCCTTATCCACCAGGGTCTTGTCATTGTGTACGCTGTACAACTGATGCTTCAGTACAATAGGAGGCAATGTGTCGTTAAAGAGCTTTCTGGGAAATAAAGTCATGAGGTTCTCCAAGGTGGATTTCATGTCAGCTGGTTCTTTAAGAGAGGAAGCATGGAGAGACGTTTGTACATGTGGCATTATTTTTGTTTAGATAAAAGTACAAACCACTTTTCAAGACACTCACCACCACCTTCGTCACCAGCCCCAAACTTTTCTGTGCCATTTCTCCTTTTCTTCGGTTTGAAAGCGTCGGAAACCAGAGCCCGTTTTCTATTCATACCTGGAACAAAAATAATGCAGATATGACCCATTCACCAAGATGACTGGATAGCATTTTCATTTAAAGGCTAGGTATCTTCTTACCCGAGGTACGACCTACTAGATGTTCTTATAAGAACCAGCGTGTCTCATACATAAAACCTTTTTCGAAGCGTTGTCTTGTTCTTTTCAAAGTTTATAGTTAGCCAAGCTAACAACCTTAGCGGCGCTAACTTAAGTCAAACGTTTTGTATAGGTAACTAAAACAGTTACCTTTTAATTACGGTGTAGATTGAACGCCGTTTCTTGCAATTTATTAAATTAAATAACCTATTAGTTTATCATAAATGTTATCATTTCACAAAATGTAAAGCTTCCTCTTTTCACTGTTATGTTGGTTCTATTAAGATAAACTGTCGGTGCTGCCACCTAGTGGACGAGTTTGAAATAGTAACACCGGAAGTTGCGTAAAGTTTGTTTGTAGCATGTAAGGCTAGCTAGCACCCCCGCAAATTTAAAAATACGTTAACTTTCTTTATTGGTTCAATTCTGAACAAATGTTATATAGTTAAATCCATCAATTTTATTATTTTATAGGTGACAGATGAGCAGTTTGTGTTGTGTTCTTTGATCAGAAGGTAGGTTTTCATTTACTCGTCAGGTATTTTAGTTGGTCAGATGCATCTATAATAAAAATTAAATGAAAATGTTTTAAAAATAAAATTGTTAATAGAAAAAATATATGCATATACAGGTGGTGCAGTGGAAGTAATCTTTAAGCAGCGAACGCTAGATTTTTATCACACAATTACGAGGTGTATATATTGTTGTATCATGCATAATCTATTAGTTCCGCACACATTATCAAAGCATGATTACAACTTAAAAGTTTAGAACTGCAGAGATAATCAGGGTATGCACTCACATAATTTGAGAGTAGATGAATTATTATGTAGTAATCTTGCAAATCTAATGTTTGTAGGTAGAAATGAGCAATTATGGGAATCTGAGCTTCATTTAGATGTGCTTGATTTTATTTGTGATTTTATGTAGAAATGCACTTATCAGAGTTTACTTAACTGATATAAGGTGCTGGTTTTCTGTGAAATTTAGCCTTCTGACTTTTTTAGTTTTGAAAAATCTGATCTTCTGAGTCTAACTCGCCAATTGCAAGTCAAAACCAAGTCAATCAAGAAATAAAGGGGCAGATTGTGATATGTTGGAGATTCATTTTTGTATGTTTAACTTTACGATTACGATTATCCATGGTCAGTATGTCTCATAGGTCAAGGTCTTTTCTGTGTTAGAAATGGACCGGCACAGATCCCGCAGCCCTACTTCCAGCTCCCACCACCACTATTCCCCAAACAGACGGGGAGGCGATAACAGGAGACGAAACCACTGTGACGGTGCACAATTCAGACCCTCAAATCACCACCTGCATCAGTCCAGTGCAACTCCAAGACAAACCCCACCAAGGTCCCAGACCTTAAGCACAAGGAGGGAAGCGTATGAGAGAGACTTTCCGTTGTACAAGCAGCCTGTGGAAGTGGGCTGTTTCTCTCTGGACTCTCGGCGTAGGTTTTTCAACGACAGCAGGCAGATGAGATACTACGTGGAACCTGAGCGAAGTCCCAATTTTGATCTGAGGGATGGGTACAAGGAACGATACGTGAAGAGGGACGAAAATGTCAAGGAGAAGCTGGATCACATTCTGCGGTGGATCATAGCCAACAGGTCAAAGCTGACATCCAAGCTGACCACAAATGCCTCATGGTGAGTTTATGCACAGAATATAGAATAAACACTTTTAATTTGAGAGGAAAATTGGTTAAATATTGGCGTTTCTTAGATGACAGAGGAATAATATAAGAAACATTAATAAACTGTGACACCAGGCCGAAAAGTGATCCACAGCTTTTACTCCTCGCAGCCCGTTAGACTTTGACTTTGTGACCTGGCGGGGCCACCTGACCAAGCTGCTCACTACGCCGTACGAGACCAGAGAGGGCTGGTTGCTGGCGGTGACCAGGTTTAACGGCACGCTCTACATCAGCGAGGTGGAGACCGAAGCTGCTCGCAGGGAACGAGAAAACCGCCCAGAGAGGAACAAGGAGATGATGTACTGGGGATACAAGTTTGAACAGTACATGTGTGCAGGTGAGGGGCTGTTTACTTTGCCTTTATGTAAGTCAGTGAACGTTACCGGCTTCCTTATTGCATAGATTCAGCTGTTTTGTATGGAATCTAAAACCAGAAGTATTTACAAATGTAAATACTTCTGGTTTTAGATTCTATCTGTTATTTTCAGGAAAAGAAAATAAGTGGGATGAGGTGACACTTCAGAAATATATTGAGATGTCAATTCAATATTTAAAAACAAGCAAGAAAGAAACCCAAAGGAATCACATGTGGAGTAAATAAAGCTGGTCCAAAGATGGATCCTTGAGGAACACCAAAATGTAAAGCATCTTAGTGAGAGAGAATTTTCCCAATTGAACACATAAAGATCTCTTTTAAAAAAGACACAAATCATTGAAAGAACTTACTAATTTCACTTTAGAAGCAATTGTAAAGTAATGTTTTACCAAATCAAAGGTATGTTCTTAGAACGACTAAAATCAAAGCATTGTTTTTTTGTGAGATCATTTGTCTTAGATAAAAATAAGGACAGTTCCAGTATATTAGAATCAAATTTAGAAGTACGATCTAATGCTTCAGATCAGTTTGTTTTTGGATCGATGCATTATAATATAAGCACACTGCAATTCTATTGGACCACAGTAGAAATCTCCTCTGTCCTCTCCTGCAGACGATACAAACAGTGACCCTGACCCCAGCGGAGTGGTCAACACCAACGAGGCCTTCTGCACCGTGGTCCAGACCCGGCTCACGGACCACAAGCTTCTGTTCTCTGGTGAGGTGGATTGTCGGGACAGAGATCCTGGTGCTCCTCCCCCTCCTGCCTGCTACGTGGAGCTGAAGACCTCTGCAGAGATCTGCACTCCCAAACAGCGTAGCAACTTCCACAGGTCAGAGAGACGATTTGAATCGCCTGACCGATCGTCTTGATCTGCTTAAACAGATGCTTCTGATGCCTTTTATTATTTTGGTGTCTGCGTCAGGTTTAAACTGTTGAAGTGGTGGGCCCAGTCTTTTCTCCCCGGGGTCCCTCGGGTGGTTGCGGGTTTCAGGGATCATGACGGGACCGTAGTTTCTGTGGAGACTTTTCAGATCTCCAAGATTTCACAGCTCATCAAGGTATGAAAAGGTTTCAGACTTTTTTGTTTCCTTTTCAGACATCAATTGACATGAGTCAACTCCGGCTGCAGATCCGAGTACTTGAACAGTCTTTTTTTTTTTCCCCAGAACGAATACAACTGCTGGAAGCCAACAGTGTGCATGAACTTCTGCTGCGACTTCCTGTCTTTTGTGAAGCGTGAAGCTACTGAGGACAATCCTAGGTGAGTTTAAATGAAGAGATATGTTTGTTCATAGTTATGTGGCAGGATAACAGACAGAAATTGAAGGCAATGTCCCATCTGAAGAGGTTTTAGTTTGGATGAGGATTATTTGTTCAGTTTCCATTTGAGACATGCCTGACTGGACTGTTTTGGTCCAGTCTGGCAAAACTGCCTGGATTTTTCCATTGCAACATTTTATCATCTACATGAATGGATGTTGACTACCAACATGGCTAACTTTACTATTCCTGGATGGTTAGGTCTGATGTTTGTAAAATATTTCTGTTTCAGTGTGGTGTACTTGTTTTCCTGGGAGCCACACAACGACGTGACCTACTCAGTCCACCGGGACTCCCGATATTCCTTCCTGCCCGACTGGTATATTAAGGAAATGACCAGGTCTCCAGAATAACAACAGCCGTCCTCTTTCAGGATTCCTACAATGTTGGAAAATTATGGAATTTTATGGAAGTATTTTCCAGATCTGGAAGTTTTTGAACTTGCAGATTCTACTCCCTGTCCCCTCTGTCCGAAAGTTGCATCCTCTTAATTATCATTAGTAATTGCTTGCAGGTTTTAGAACTTAAACCTGAGTGTGGAAAACAAACGTTTTGTATTTATGTTTCTGAAAATATATAAAAATGAAAAAAAGAAGAAATTTTAAGTCTGGAAAACTGAATTTTGATATTAAAATCTTATCGGAGCGCTGAATTCTGAAGTTTTCCTCAACACGAAAAGTTCAACAAACGTAAGCATCTGTCGCTTAATCATCTTCTGGGAAGATTTTTTTTTAAATAATAAACTTTGTCCTTTGTTTTGTGCATGATAATTTAAAATAAAACAATCTGTAATTTTTTCATGATTATTTTATTGTTTCCTTGTTTTAACAGTCATTTTGATCCAGAAACCATCAAGTAAAAAAAAAAAAAAAAAAAAAAAAAATCTTTAACAGTTAAAATGAAAAAAAAAAGTCAAATCAAATTGTATTTCTTTAACAGTATTTCATGTAAATCTATTTTTTTTTTAATTCTTAATAAAATAGATAAGACAGTAACTGACGCTTGTGATTTAATGTAGTATTTATCCAAATGTGTCCTTTTGTCTTGTTTGGATATGTATGCATTTCTATTAAGACTTCAGCTTGGTACAAAGAAACATCATGAAACACGTATTACAGTTGGAGAGCGAGAGCACATTGTGATACGGCAGCACCAGGAAACCTTAAATAATGGAAGACAAGATGCTCAGAGGATAGAAAACCGTTTCCATGGCAACCCCACATAGTTCCAAAGCTCTGAGGCACTTATGTACAATTAGCTCCGACCTCCACGTCTGTTAATATCAGCTTTACTTGCACTGTTAGAGAAAAAATGATGAAGTGATTTCTGTCATAATTGCTGATCTGGAAAAAGTGCATTCAGCCATTAATTTAGTTAAAAACCATTACAGATATCAAAGCTAATTCATGACACTGGCATCCACACTGCATCTCCTATTTTTAGCAGTATTTCCTAAGCAGTAAATGTGAACTGGATAGTTTCACATCTTAAAGCACAAGTTAAGAAAATATCCAGGGTCTTAAAATAAGATCACAAATAATTATTACTCCCTTAAATTACAGCACACCTCTTATAATAAAGACATTAATTATAGGTCTTTAAAAACATCAAAAACAGCAAGACTGGCCCTTTTCAGATCAAAAAGAATTGGTCCTGGCCTAGTACTAACTAGTAATAGTTAGTTGTTGGTTTTTTTTGGAGGAGGAAGGCTTGTAAACAGTATTAGATTTTCTTTTTTCGTTAAATATGTATCTAATACTTGCCTTTATTTAGTTAATGCTCCCTTGTATTAACTATTACAAAACCGTAATATAGCAGCTGTTTAGGAAGGCTCTACTGTGGAAGCAAAATAAATAAAAAAAATCTGCATAGATGGAAGTTGTCATAAAGTTAAAGCCCAGACGCCATTGTGCGTTAGAACGCCATCAGTGGTTTGGATAAATATGTTATGAATGCCCAGAAGTCAGTCAAGTCCAACTCCAGTTAGGTAAGACAATAAACACACATCCGAGTGTTAATAGAAATCAGTAGCGGGCACCGATTAAATCTGTCCATTCAAGCAGAACCTCTCAGTGCTTCAGCTTTTCACTCAGGCCCATGAGTCTGAAGGTAGCGGCTGTGATCTTCTCATAAACCACAAACATCAGGGCGGCCGTCAGCACCGTCTGCAGCAGCTTGGCCTCCAAGCCTTTGTACAACCCAAGAAAGCCGTGCTTCCTGCAAAAACACAGAACCGTCAGCGACCGACAGCCCGCCCGCCCGTTTTCTGAGCCCACTTATCGCTGAACTCACTTGATCCGGTCCATGAACAGGAAGAAAATATTGGAGACGCTCCCCATCAGGCCCCCTTGGCCGTCGCCTCTATACTGACCGAACTGATGAAGAGAAGAGCTGAGGTTATTTTTCCGGAGCTAATGAATTACTGTTTCCAGTTAGCGTTTGTGACTTTTGCAAAATCAGGAAGCCGAGCTAATGTGTCAGAGAAGAAGACGTATTTTTTACCCTCAGGATGGCCTGGATGGTTTGGAGTGGGTACGTTGCTGTGGTAGCGATTGCCTTGGCGATTGCTCCGATGAGAAAGATCTTTGCTGAGGATATCTGTGCCAGGGAATAAAGATTTAATAGAGTTCTCCGTGACTGCTATACTAAAACAAAACTGAAATCACACAAATGATCCTGAAGTAGCGAGGTTCATATTATATGTCAAAAACATATCCAGCATCCTCTCGCCTTTTGGCCGCCCTTGCCCGCCTTCCTCTTCATGGCTTCATAAATCATGAACTGCACAGCCGGGTTGAGGACGAGAATCAGAGAGGGCAGGGTGCCGTTCCACAGCGTTCCCACTCCCTCGTTGGCGATGATCTGCGAGAAAGCATCTACGAGAAGGAAAGCCGAAATGTTGGACGGCTCGGTGTCACATAAAAAGCACGTCTGAGGGGGTGTGGAATTGGAATACACACCGAATATGCCTCTGTAATGGGTTTGGTG
Organism: Poecilia latipinna; assembly: GCF_001443285.1. Classification (NCBI taxonomy): domain Eukaryota; kingdom Metazoa; phylum Chordata; class Actinopteri; order Cyprinodontiformes; family Poeciliidae; genus Poecilia; species Poecilia latipinna. The sequence goes on along the minus strand of NW_015112658.1, from coordinate 170,372 downwards.
GAGGTCTTCGTTTCTGAACCTCACTCCCTGCAGCTTCAGCCTGGTGTTGACGACCCACATGGGAGTAGTCAGGATCACGTTCACCACACCTGCTCGAACACATGACGGTCAGACGGCACGCGTCCCAAAATCGTAGCGCGGTGGTGGCAGCATCATGCTTTTCTTAACGCGGCAGAAATGTAGCAGGAAATGAAGAGCTTAACCAACCCACATTATGAATTAAAATGGTTCAAATTCATTGGAAAAACCTAATTAACAACCCCAGATATTTGGATTAGAAAAAAAGAAAAAGAATCTATGCATGGATTAATTGGGCTATGAATACTTTTCCAAGGCAAGGTAAACCAACTATAACATAAGAATAAAAAAGGCAAAACATTCATCAATTACCTTTAATACTACAGCATGCTTGATGCTAAAAAAGAGCATCTATCATATTTACCTGCTACCATCCCCATCAGCAGGTCTTTACCGGGTCTGGGCTTGCCCGGTCCAGATGCAGCCACCTTCTTCAGAGCATTGAAAGTGTAGAAGTAGACAAAGTTGGAGCAGCAAAGGCTGGAGATAACTGGAAACCAGCCTCTGTACAGAGCCAAACTGAGAGAAGTGGTGGAGAACTTAAGGTATACACCTCTACGCGTGTTTTACAGGAATCACAGAACGTTAAGTGATATAAGGTCCTAAAAAGTTGAACTTACAAGCCCTCTTCTTTCGCAATTTCAGCCAAAATGACAGGCGTGGACTGGGCTTTTCTTTTGTCATCCACTGAGAAGAAAACGTGAAAATATCACGATTCAAGTCCAACGAACTACAAGAATGTTAAAAAGCAACAACTGCAGACATATCAGCTTTACTACATCAGGTCATTTCTGCTTGTAATTTGTAACAGATGCTCAATAGCCTATGGGTATTAAAGTCTGTGCAACAAATATTTTTTTATACCTTGCCTATTTTATTAATAATATCAATCAAAAGGAAATCATACTGAGATAGAATGATGATCTACTGTAGTGTTGTGAAGAATAGTGCACAAAAAAAATCCTCCACAATAATGTCAGAGACTGCATTAAAGGACTACTGAGTTATTGGTGGTTTTACCAAGCTATAAAATGATGGAGTGTATCTAATTATTGACACACAGCTTCTTCACTTTGGCATTTATTTATTTGAATAAATAAGGACAACATGAATAATAAAGGGACAGTTGGAATGGGAATATTTTTAAAACCTTATAAGAAGAAGATTCTATTTTAAATCCTCATAGATGCAAATCTAAACTGGATGATTACACGATAACAACTCAAACTCACCTTGTAATCTGCTTTTAGCTGTATCCAAAGGGAAGAAGACTGTCATGGCTGTCACACTCCCCTGGAAGATAAGACATTGCAACATCACCACTACTGCTCCGTCTGTCGCTCGATGTTTTCATTTCACTCTTTATTCTTCCTCAAATGAAGAAGCTACTGATATCAGGGGAATAGTTTTAAAACTCACCATAGCACCTGCCACCGCGTGGACCAGCGTCTCGTAGGACAGGAGGCCGACAACAGAGCCACCATTGTGGGACATCTCTGCAGGATGTTACCGGTGAGAGCTCAACAATTAAAAAGCCGGGCGATGTAGCCCGGAAGAGACCCGGAGAGGACAGACGGGCGTCGGCCTGGTTCTGGCGCGGTGGGAGCGGATAGTTCTTACTGCTATAACTGCATGATGTTGTTGCGAAAGGTGGAAATAGGGACGAGAAAGGAGTGAAGACAGTGCTGGACCGTAGATCCAATGGACAGATTCGTCTTCTGTTTTAATCAGAAAATCACCAAATAGCGTGTTGCGCCACCTGCTGGTCAGGAGGGTTATCACAACACCTAAAAAGCTATTGGCTACTGTAAACAAAACAGTTTTTTCTAAGACTGGTGGGTTAAAGATCCCTACAATGAAACATGGTAGTGGCACCATCATGCTATGATGGGTTTTTTATTCTTCAATCAACAAACGGTGCAGGAGGTGAGACAGAAATTAATTATTTGCATATCAATGTCTAATTTATTTTTAAACTCTGGGAAAGAAAGTGATTTAATTTCAAACACTGAAATTAGGTTTGTTTTTTCTCCTTAATAAATATATTTATAAAATGTGCATTCTAAGAGAGAAAAACCTGTTGTGCTTTTTATTTTTATTTTATTTTTGCATGTAAATTAGAAAGGAAGCGATTCAGAGTTGATGGAAAGACTGAGGGAACTGAATACAGTGCAAACAGGTTGCAAAAGACTCAAGAATAGGACAAAGGTTTATCTCCAAATAGGACCACACCCCTTTTCATACAACTAGTGCAAGAAAACAATCATCTGAGATTTGATTTGCCCCAGGATTTTCCATTCCTCCATTTTCAGCCAGCTTTATGTGGATTTACTATCTTATTTTGAGTCATTATTCTGAGGCAGGGTCTAGTTCTGCTTTAGATTTTTTAGCTATATATATTTTTTTTTTTACCGACTTTCTGACATTTTCTTTAAGTTCAACATGATATAATGGTGTTGCATGGTGGAGATCCCCAAACCATGAACAAGGGGCTTTACTCCAGAAGTTGTATTTGTCTTTGATCTTTCTGGAAAACTTCAGTCTGGTCTTCATGTCTTCAGAGAGCAAAGGTTTCCTCTTTACACACCTCTCATGAAAGTTAAACTTATGCAATCTGTTTTTGATTACACAGACAATTTCATAGAAAGAATAGCTAACCTGCTGCAGCTTTTGCAATAAAATATAAGACTTCTTAGAGACTTCTTTCAGCATCTTGCAGTCTAGCGAAGTTGCAGGGGTGACCTGAGCTGTGCATGTTTGGCAGTTGTTTTGAATCTTCTTTTCTTACAGACGATTTTTTTCCCAGTAAAATGTCTGATTTCAAATATACCCTTTTCACACTTAAAAACTGTGAAAATCTTCTCTGCAGGCCTCTCAGACAGTTTTTTTTTCTATCTCAACAGTAAGTTTACTCTCTCTTGAATAGTCAGGAGCACACTAGTGTCAATTCACTAAATTCAAATTCAAATTTTAAATAAACCTTCTTCAAAATGCATAGTAACAGCACTGTAATCCTGTTGATGGAATTTTTTTTTTTTTTTTTTTTTTTGTAATTTCAATGGTAAGTAAAATGTGTGGGCATAATATTTACATTTTCAGAGATTGCATTTAAAAACAGTTCTAAAAGGTGTTTTCTGCATTTTTGTATTGTTTTATATAATACTTAAATTTCTCAAATCTCTGATTTAGATAGATTACAAATTGCAATTAGTTCAAGAACAGTGATTTTGCACTAATATTTTATTAAAATCCTATTAAAAATGTTGGATTTGTTGAACAGAAATCATTGTAATAATGTTTTTTAAGATATGAATTAAATGTAGCGATGTACAGAAGTGCGATAAAGCAGCTCAACATATTGTCTTCAAGTGCTTAAGATCTCATTGTGAGTTCAGGGTAAGCTGCGTTGATATATGGAGCAGGAAGTGATGCAGTTGACAGCAGGGAGCTGGACTTTGCTTTTGTTTTATTGCTGGGCAGCTCACACACCCAGTGATCACTTGGCTTGTTCGGGTCCACAGTTTCTCATCTGACACAAGCGAAAGAGCAGAAAGAGGAGAAATACAAGGATTTTAAAACATTTTCAAAGATGTCTCGGTACCACAAGGCAGCGGTTGATGGCAACGTAGACTTGTTGAAGGAGGCCACAAGGAAGCACCTGAACACGGCTGACGACGATGGCATGACTCCCACCCTGCTGGCTGCTTTTCACGGACACGTCGATGCTCTTCAACTCATATGCAGCAGAGAGTAAGCATAATCGAACTTTTCTATTTCACACACCTTTGTCAAACACAGTCCTTCTCATGAGTTTAGATGTTGAAATTCTCACAATTTAAAACAGTTCAGTTTTCATTAAAGCTCGAAATGGCTTCTAAAGATCAAAGATCACCTAACAGAAAGTAGATTCTACTTCAATATTAACTTTTGATGGATTATTTTGGCATTTGTTATTCGCTACAGTGTCATGAAGAAAACCCTAATTTTGTACACTGGACTCCTCTCTCGTCAGCTGACCTAAAAATTTAGTCATCCAAATCCATCCTGTAAAACAATAAAGCTCTTTATCTTTGCATGCCCACCACCCCCATCCCACTGTCAGGACAACAAAAGATGAACAAAAACATTCAGAGAAATTTAACTGGAAGTAACCTGCTTATAATAGAGCATGTGGTCAAAAACATTTTCAGAATTACAGCCAGAACCGAAACTTATGATAAAAAGAGCCAGTAAAATGTATCAATCAAGTCTAGATAAATTTGACAAAAAAGTAGAAAAGAATTAAAATTTCTAATAGCTCATTGATTATCTTCAACCTTGCGCAGTTTTTAGAATGTTGGTATTTTTTTTTATTAACATATTACTTAACATTTTTAGATTTCTGTTTGTTGCTGTTTGCATTCTTGGCAAGAAAGGTGGGAGGTGCATTGACAGCAAGGTGGGATCAGAATGTGATAAGGCCGTACAGAATGTAGAAACAGAGATATGAGCATATTATGTATTGTTTTATGGAAACAGACTCCAGCCAGCAGCAGATTTATAGCTCTGCTCCGGTGGTTGTAATAAAACTTTATTGGCTGACAAGGTACACACTGAAGGTTGCCATAGCTTTTACAGAGAAACATTTAAACTTGTCATATATATTCAGTCATGTAAAACTGTAAGAAAAGTCTTTAAATAATTTTAATGTACTCTGAATCTTTTGTATCTGCTCACCTAAAAAAAAAAAAAATATCAACAAACATTTAAAACCATAGATGTGCATGTTTTACTTGTCTTGGTATTTCTTAATATTTTATAAATAAAAAAAAAACAGGCAATTTCCAATATTTTGAGTTCAACAGGAGCATTAAGTTTATATACTTTGATATTAAATTTCTTTCAACTATCCATCTGCACCAAATTAAAGCTTAACAAGTAATCTCATTAACAGGGCCCTCAAGCATTCATCCTCCTTTGATGCTTCCACTTTTTTGGGACATATGAACCACAAGTTTTAATGTATATTTGGGGTCACCTTATATAAAAGACCAAAACGAACCAAAACAAAATAGTGAAAAGCTGAAAAGTGGAGGGATGAGAATAAATTGTTTTATCTATTTTTTTTTTTAGCAGAGAAATCTGAAAAGTGTGTCATGGATTTTTAGTCTTCCCCCTTTACGCTGACACATCTAGACACAATCCAGTGCAAATAAATGCTTCTATAAGTAACATATTTACTGTAGTATAAATACAGTGTGTATTTTAAAACCTAAAGTCTTAAATTGCTGCAAAATGTACCTCTAGTTTTACTCAAATTCTATTTTAGGTTTTCCACTAAAATGTAATAAAATGATGAGTTGTTTTCCTTTCACATCACAATTATGCACTAATGTGTATTGGTCTGTCATATACAAGACCATTAACTGAAATACAAAAAAGTTTGATAGTTATAACCTGATATAAAAAGGCAGAAAGGGTTTGAATACTCTGCCTGATTTATCACACTAACATCCTTTTACTGTGCAAATTATGTTCTTCATTCCAGAGCATTTACTGCTAAAACAGCACATTCTACCTTTGGGTGTAACCTCGTGATGTAGGCAACAAGGGTATCTGATTTATGGTATAAGCACCATAAATCAGCATATTAGCAATATTAATTACCCTAAGTCACAGTTAGTCTACCAAGTGAACTAGTATTTTTCTTGTTTTGCTTTGCCAACCAAACTGCTTTCAGGTTTAGGAAATTTTCAGCAATTTAAACCACAAATTCAGATTTGATTTCCCCCTCTCTTTGTGTTTCACAGAGGAGACCCCAACAAGAGTGACATCTGGGGAAACACGCCGCTACACCACGCATCTGCTAATGGCCACATGCACATCATCAGCTTTCTGGTGAACTTCGGAGCCAATCTTTTTGCCCTGGACAATGATTTCCACACACCTATGGACGTTGCTGCGTCTCGAGGCCACATGAACTGTGTGCGATTTCTGGATGACGCCGCCTCACAACAAACCAACCAAAATCCCAAAAAGGTCGCCAACATCAAAAAGGAAGCCCAGAAAGAGGCAGAGAGACGAGTGAAACTCTATGAGAAGGTGAAGAAAAAGCACCAAAACAAGATGGATCGAATGAGCCGCGGAGGAAGCATGAATGGGTCGGTTTCTGAGGCAAGCATGGGATCAGGCTTCTCAGATGATGGCACCATCAGGAGTGAACAATTCTCCAAGCTTATTGCTTCAGACAAGACCGGCTCTGTTACAGCCAGAGTTAAAGGCACTCTCCAGAAGATGGGAAAGAAAGAGAAGGGCACACTGCAGAGAACAGGAGGAGGTGGGAATGTCATCTTCCGTAAGCAGGAGAATGAATCCTCTGACAAACCAGAGTTTCTGGATGTCTTTGAAGAACAAGATGAGAGTGACCCAGTCAGCGGAGAGACGGAGGAATACGAAGATGATGACTCCAGAGACGAGCCAAGCGAAGTCAAACAATCCATCTTTAACCGACCTGGCTTTGGCGGCCTGATTTTCATGAAGAAGATGAACATGGAGACAGAAGATGTTCTTCCCACAGGGAATAATGAAAGTCTTGGCTACCTCGTTGAGAACCAGTTGTTTGAGGCAGATGAAGATGCATCTGGCTTTGAGGAGGCTGGTGATGGTGACCTTCCTTGGGATCAAGAAGATCTGGGGCTGGATGATGATGAAGATGAGGACACCTCCCCTTTGGAGGTCTTCTTGTCTACCATCTCCTTGCCAGAATTTGCCCCCGCTTTCAAAAGAGAGCACTTGGACTTGGAGGCGCTCATTCTTTGCTCTGATGATGACCTGAAAGGCATTCGCATCCAGTTGGGACCCAGGAAGAAGATCTTGGAAGCTGTTGCTCGCAGAACAAAGGCAATGAATAACCCTGGGACCATGAAGGACAGCAGCTTGTGATCTACATATCCATCATATTAAAATTGTGATATTGCAGATTAAAATGAAACTGAACATTTTGTAGAGTTTGATTTTCTGTATTGTTCTGAAGGTGATTCTCTTTCCATAAACACTTTTTATTTTGAAAGCTACGAAGCATAGTGTACAGACTACATTTATACATAACAACCAGTGTGAATCCTAGTTAAATTCTCTATAGACAAATAATGTATTTTGATGAGTCAAAATTAAGCATATTAAGGCTGATTTAGCAGGACGTTGCAGATACATAGATGAGATGTACTAATTCAGAATTTCCAGGGATTTAACTTAAATGCATTCAATCATAAATCATTTGACTATTTTGATCATTTTATCAATAAACTACATGTATATTCAAATAATATGTTTCATTGTTATATTTAAACCTTGGCCACAGAAGGACTGAAGATTAAGCTTCACTGGTTAAATGTATCTGGGCCCAAACCGAGCCGGTGGAAATGCAAGAGCATCATACATTTTGAAGGTTTGATTTCAATGTTAGTAATTGTTTATATATATTTTGTAATAAAAGAGGCATAAAATATGTCTTTGATTCAAACTCTGGATAAAAAAAATAAAATAAATAAATCATCAACACAAAATAAGGCCCGAGTAAATCAACAACTTCTTCAATACAAAAACTTTTTTTTTCTTGGCCCTACAAAATAAAATCTAAATACCACTACTGTTGTGGATAGGTGTAGCACGGGATCACGTGGTGTTATTAGTGATTGTAGATCACCTGTTGCTCACTTGGTGACTTCAGTGAGTGGGTGATGGGGGAGGTCTACTTTTTGCTGACCGCTATGTTTTGTTTTTGATCACTGTTTGACTCTACGGATCCGTTTTTATGCTGATTTTGAACACTGTTTTGCTTGGATATGGACAATAAAATCGTTGCAACTGCAGCTTGGATTTACGTTTTGATCAGCTTGCGCGTCAACAACCACTCCCCTATTCAGCCGCTCAGCGACTTTGTTGGATAGTCGCTAACATTTGTCAGCAAAAAGTAGACCTCCCCCATCACCCACTCACTGAAGTCACCAAGTGAGCAACAGGTGATCTACAATCACTAATAACACCACGTGATCCCGTGCTACACCTATCCACAACATTCCGGCCCCTAATTATTACAACTACAAAGACTTCTTCAAACATTTAAACAGATATTGAATTAATATCTGCTTAATTCAGATATTAATTAAACAGATAATTGGAGGATAAAATTGAAAAATGGAGAAATGGAGGAAAAAAGTTGAATGCCAAGAAATTATCAGCATGTGGGTGTGCACACAGTGCAAGCAGGTTATTTCAGTAGTTTAGTTTTTTAAACCTATTTTTGTTCCTTCTTACTAATTTATTTGCTGTTTGTGGTTATTGTACAGCAGCCGAGCTTGCTCTCTCTTGATAATTGTACAGGCTACATTTATACATAAATGTAGATTATTTATCTAAGCCATCATTGGGTATAATGTACAGGGATGTCTACACCTTTGAGACCCACTGTACATACAGTAAATATATATAAAAAAAAGTTGCATTTTATATACTGCAATGCCCCGGCTATTTCTGGTAAGAGCCGCGGATCAGTGGATAGTGAGTCGCAGGCTGCAGAACCCTACAATAAACGAATAGCTAATTATGAACCGTAAACATCTATTCTTCCGAAGGATACTTTGAACCAGGGAGCCGAGCTCAAAGAGCTAATGACATTTTGCCAGAACACTGGGTATAATTTAAAGGGACAACTCCAAACAGGAAGTATTTCAAGGTGAATCGTCTTGACTAAGCAAAGGCCTCTCGAAATATGATTGGTGGTTAGTTTCTGAAGACCTCAGTGATTGGTCATCACGGTCACAGGGATGTAACGTCAGCTGATCCAATCACCGAGCTGCTTGGAGTTTATAGTGGAGATGGGCGAGGCTTCAGTTGAGAGGCGTAGCTGAAACTGGTCTGTCTTGTATGTGGGAGAGTATTCCTTCTGTTCCTGTCACGACTATGTTTTTCAGGTATTTAATGCGAGTATTTACATTTTAGAGTATTTAATATCCTAGGTTTGTTCATGCTATGCGTGGTCTCTAACATCAGGAGAGGTTTAGGTCGGTCTAAAGTAGCTTCTTTTCCCTGGTGAATCTGAGCTAAGCCTAATTAGTGAGATTGCCTTAGGGCTTCTGTACGTTCAACGTTCATGTTTATTTAGATTTAAATCTAGTTTTTACTAACTTTTAAGGGTGATACTTCAAAAGTTGGTTTATAAATCATGGTGTAAGCTGTAGTTTGAGTCAAACATAACTGTATTTTACCCCAGGAGTGCCTAACACAGTCACAAATGGCTGAAGTAATACCCGTCGGCTCCCCCTTGCTCTTGCCATCCGTCATGAACGCCATCTTCCAGTCTCCGGAGGACTCAGGCACCGCTGCTGCTAGCCCTCCCGCGGACCCTCAGAGCGGGGAGGACTACTTGTTTCTGGAAACCACGCATCCCAACACAGTCCTGCGGGGCCTGAACAGCATGCGGCTTAACAAAGCCTTCTGTGATGTGACTCTGTGCTGTGGAGGACAGGAGTTCCCTTGCCATCGCATTGTACTTGCATCCTTTAGCTCCTACTTCCAGGTAGACATCTCTTAGGTTCACAAATAAATTGCACGTGATGTACTATAAAATCCTGAATTTTGAGCTTTTCGTTCTCCCTCTCTGCAGGCAATGTTTTCAGCTGACTTGCTGGAGTCCAAGCAGGAACGTGTTGCCATTAATGGAGTTGAGCCCCAGATGATTGGCAAGCTGGTGACCTATGCCTATACATCTCAGATATTCATCACTAAAGCAAACGTACAAGTAAGCGATCCCTCTTTTTATTTATTTTTGTTGTTGCTTTTTTCCAACCAGAATCACTGCTGACGACTGGTTTTGCTCCTGTGTAGGCGCTTCTGGCAGCGGCCAATTTATTGGACGTGATGGCTGTTCGAGAGGCTTGCTGTCACTTCATGGAGCGTCAGATGGACGAGACAAACTGTGTGGGAATTCACTGCTTTGCCGAGGCCCATTCCTGTAAGGTGCTGGAGAAACGCAGTATGGAGTACATTCTGGAGAACTTCAGCACTGTTTATCAGCAGGTGATGGCTTTGCATTTAGTTTAATCTACTTCCAAATGTGAGAGCTGTAGTAGGCAAAATTGAGTTTATTAAGCATCAAAATTTGAATGACATACAATTTTGCTAATTCCTTTCTTAGTCGGATTTAAAAAAAAAACAAAAAACTGTGCTAATCGCTGTGATCCTTTGTGTATTCTTCTCTCTCCAGGAAGAGTTTTTGTCTCTCTGTGTGGACAAACTTACAGAAATCATCTCTAGCGACCTTCTTGATGTTCCTAAAGAGGAGATGGTGTTTGAGGCCGTCATGCTGTGGTTGAATAAATGTCCTTCTCGCAGGCAGGGGTTTGAAAAGGTAATGCTTCCTTGAGATTTGGTGACGTTTGAGTTTTTATTGTGTTTTCCGTAAAATTTAATTGTTGTAATTACACCCATTTCATTTGGCAATATGGACAAATGCAGTGTTTTGAGCAGAATTACATGTTCTATATGCCTACCCTTAAGGTGTCATGTGAATGCTTATTTGCTACCATTGGAGCCTTTCACAGAATTTTCCCCTTATCAAAATATGAAAGGATGTAAAACTGTCCAAGTCTTTAGGTTATATTCATCATTTTATTTTGGACTTCTGCCTTTTTGTATGAAGATTTGTAGTGGTTTCAAGTTAAAATGAAACACTCAAGTAAAAACATCATGTATTGTCTAATAAAAGATGTTCCTCCTTTCGTTTGTTCCTCAAAGGTGCTCGAGCACATCCGCCTGCCTCTCATCAGCCCTTACTACCTCCACGACCTAATTGAGTCTTTAGATGTCGTAAAAGAGAACCAGGCTTGTCAGAAGCTCATTTCTGAGGCCAAGGACTACCTGCTGCTGAAGGATCGCCGAGGAGAGCTCTACAGCTCCCGAGCAAGGCCACGAAGATCCACAGGTACAGGTAGTCGCATCTGTAACTCGGGCTCCTAAAGGAATGAGATCTATCTGTGTAAAGTCTGAATTGCCAGAAGACATTCTAAAGTAAGGTGTCCAGTCTGCATTATCTTATTTGCTTCCCGAAAAGCATCCCGAGAGTCTGATGTCGCCACCATCACGTTTCATCATGGGGGAGGTGTCCTCTGGCTGTAGTTTTAGGTTGTTTTTTGTTGTTGTTGTTTTTTTTATTCAAAATGTTAAACATTATTCCCATCAGAGCAACTTCTTTGCTGTGTCAGAAAACTTGTGGTAGATAGTGTCCTTCTGTACAGATGGAACTTCTAACTTTCTTTCAACAAAGGCTTTCTGCCTTTAAATGGTCATCCTGATGATGGATTTTCCAACTTGAGGTTATGGATGTCTGCCACTACTGCGGTGTTACTCTAAGCCTACTATGTGCTCCTCTGGTTACTGATCCCTTCCCCTCCTTGGTCAGTTTATGTTGACCACCATTCCTTGGTAGACTTTACAATGACTTTTTCCAAATTATTTTAGGTGGATGCAAAAGTTTCTGTTATTGTTTGAAGCAGTAAACTGGCTCCCAAGGACAGAAGTTTGGCACCACCAAAAAATGAAAGATTGAGAACATTTTCTTTTCAGTTTTCTCGAAGAAAGTTGGAAGGAGTTGGCGATCCATTAAGAAAACATCTGATGTTTGTAAAACTGGTTTGAAAAAGGCATTGTTACCCATTTAGTTACACTTTTAAGATTTAAGTTGACATGCACAGATGGCTCCGGCTTTTAATCTTCAGATCTAATTGATAAACTTAACATATATTTATTAAAAATACTTCTGTCCAATTTTTATATTGCCATCAGCAGAGAAAAGGAAATTACTGTAAGCCATCACATTTTGCGTTCAACCAAGAAATAAAAAACAAACAAACCAAGCATATGCTGGGAATTAATTTTTGAAATGGAAATTGTTTTGTGAATATGTCATTGAATTAATAATCACACAGCCCTTTGCCTCAACAACAAGCATTACATTTTTAGACTTCGGCATATCCTAAAGCCATATCCTCTTGTACTTGTTGCCGTGTCAACAGGAACTGTCGCGGTAATAGTAACTGTAGGTGGGGAAGACGACAAGGTGGTGCTGCGCAGTGTCGAGAGTTTTGATCCCACGACAAACATTTGGAAGAACCTAGCATGCCTTCCCTTCGCGGTCAGCAAACATGGGCTTGTCGTCTCAGGTGAGGTGCAGACTCATTTATCCTTCACTAAATAAGATGCTGCACTGAATCCTCTCCAGAATCGTTTGTTTTCATGTTCCTCTTCCATCCTTTTGCAGACTCGACTCTGTATTTGGCGGGGGGAGAGTTTCCTGATGGCTCAGCAAGCAGAGAGATGTGGCGTTATGACCCCTGCTTCGACTCCTGGATGGAGATGGCTCCCATGAATGTAGCTCGCTCCGAGTTGGGTAGGAAAACCTCAGAATGATGCATTATATTCTACCGTGTACTGACGACTTACCCTTAACAAGTTACCGTACAATTTATTCCATCAAAGAAATTTCAGAAACTGCAACCTAAAGAGCAGATTTACAATAAGTAGGTCTTTTTATGGGGAAGTTTACAATCCAAAAATGAAACTTAGAATTCACCAGGGGGAAAGAAGAACTCTTAAGGCAAAGTCAAAGAAAGAAAGATTACACAAAAACCTATATGAAAAATTACTTAAAGATAAGTGTATTAAATCGAGCACAGATAAATGGAAGCTGCTGAAATGACTAGAAGAAGATTGCGATCTCTAAAATTATTGCTGCTTTTTTCGCCTGAGTTATTCTGACTGTTTGTGTGGCCCAGTTATAATAAAAGCCTATTAACAGTGAAACCTGTTTCAGGTCTAGTCATGCTGGACGGCTTCGTTTACGCCGTCGGCGGATGGGAGGGCCGAGGTCGTCTGGACTCGGTGGAGTGCTACAATCCCCACACAAACTCCTGGCAGTTCACGCCGTCGGTAAAAATGGCCGTTACCAGTCCTGCAGTGGTGGCCCTGGATGGTCTGCTATACGTTACTGGTAAGAAACGTGCATGTCCTTCTTAATGAATATTTAACTATAAAAATACGTGCATTACATTTTTCTCTTGATGGCTGGTAGGTGGTGCAGTTCTTGAGGATGGAGACGGCACCGACCTTGCCCAAGTTTACAACCCAAAAACCGCTGTGTGGACTGAGGTCGCTCCAATGCAGATTGCACGCTCGGGTTCAGCTGCTTGTACGCTCAAAGGAAAACTTTATGTTATAGGTAATAATCATTCCTCTATCTTTGAAGGGTTTTTTTGACAGATTGGAGTCATTTTTGATTAATTGATTACTTTTTAGGTGGATGGCATGCCTCTACAGAGAACACAGATAAAGTCGAGTGTTTCAACCCAAAGACCAACCAGTGGACTATGTGCGCTCCAATGAAGGAACGCCGCTACCGGCCAGGGGTGGCTGTAGTGGACGGAAAGATTTATGTCTTGGGAGGTGAAGAGGGTTGGGACAGGTGAGCTGATTTTTTTTTTTACTTAGTTTTATATTTTAATCACAGTTCTTAGAAACTACAGTTGAGTGCACTTTTTTTTTTGTTTTGTTTAATTCTGTTAATTCTTTGTACAGATATCATGACACTATTGAGCGGTACTGTGAAGAAACTGACACTTGGGAGATTGTTGGGGAGATGCCCACCAGCCGCAGCTGGCTCAGCTGTGCATCTCTCCAGCTGAGGAAGAATGTCCCCGTATGCAGCCGTCCTGGTACACCAAGCGAAAATTAAAATGGGACAATGAAGGGAGACCCTGCTGTGGTTTTTAATCTTTTGCACACTTAATGTCAGCAGTGTTCCATCATGCTTAAAAGGTGTTGAGGCTTCTTGGCCAGGAAGCCTGAAGGAGTTGGCAAAATAGTGAATTTTCCTGTGGGATCTAGACAAAAATGCCTTATGGAGTTAGCCTGGGACACTTTGGTTCCTCCAGGATATTTTCTTACAGGATCTCAAGTTACTGCGACCCACAGTCTAGTCTGCAGTTGGAACTCGTGCTATGTTCAATGTTGATGTATTTAAGGCACCCTTGTTATGTCTGGGCACCTCAAACTGAAGATGTTCCTGCCCAACATAGTGTATTTTTCTATTGTAATGTATTTTGGAGATAACCAGTCTAAAGATGGTAAACCTCTGTGGGATCTCTTATTGTGAATATTTTTAAAGCTTGCCTGTGGGAGAAAAAAATAACCTGTGAGCAGTCTTTTGAAATTGAACTTTGTACTTTAAAATGATTGTCTTTTCAACCTGTGATGTGTAGAATATATTTTTGTAATGTTGTGAGTCCTTCATGTTGGTGAATTTATGTAGTTCATTTACAGTGAATAAATAGCTTTATTATAAATGTGTGGGGTTTCTTTTGTGTTTTATATTTGACTCTGAAAATTACCTATTAAAGTTTGTGGACTTTAGTGAGCAAACTGAAAATAAAACAACTTAAATGATCTTTTTTCAATATATAATATTCCACCCTAAAGATATTTTACCTGGAAAAGTATTGAAAATATAACTTAGAATTGGTTGCTCTGGATTTGATTGAAGTGTGAGAATAAATGGGGTTGAATGCAAAAACACAACTTGGCTTTCAGATTTATATTTGTAGGAAAATATTGAAAATCACGCTGCATAAAGATTTTTATCGGCAAGTGATAAAACTACTTTCTAATTAGACGTCTACATTTTGAAAACTTTAAAACAAATTAAAGCATGCATGTGATATTTGGATGGTCTCAGAAATCATTAAGGGATAATCATAATTCATTTGTAGGTCACTTTTTCCTCACATTTACCATATCAAAAACGCAAAATATTTGTCTTGGAGAAATATTTTTTTCATTATTTCTATAGTAAAATAGAAATAAATTGTGCCTCTAGGTGTCGCTGTTCCTTCTGCACATCTTGACTTCTCTAAAACAGGAATGTGAGATTAGAGCTGGTTTAAAAGTAAATGCAGTAAAGCGCTTGTCAGTTCACCGTATCCATAAATGCAAATCAGCCAGGCTTTCAGTGTGTGTAGACTGTATGCAAAAATGTATTTGACTGCAAAAAACAACTTTAACAGTATTTTCAACAAAAAATGTGCTTATTTTCATCTGTATTTCCTATGATGTCACACATGGACCATGCAGCCACATATCATAAGCATGTTACTTCTGGCTCGTAGAGAAGTCATAAAAAAATGTCATTTAAAAAAAAGAAAGAAACTGACATTTTATTTTGAAAAATGGAGGGGGGTCAGAGGGCGCAGTGCATTGTGGGTCAGTCCGCCGCCATACTTGTCTTTCTGCCGGCTGAAGGAGAGAGTTGGGAGTATGAAAGGAGTCCGGTCACTGAATCATTTCTCGGTCAGTTGTATGTCTTTTACTCTATGAACAACATAATAATTCAGATTTACGTGCATTTCGTTCTTTTGCTCAATCTGTTTATTAGCTGACACAGCATTTAGCTGCCCTCTGTTAGCACGCTGGCTAATTAGCTTCCTAAATGTTTAGCTGAACCAGGACATATTTGGTCTCTGTAACTAGATAATTTAAACACAAGTTCATTCACAAAGTACGAGTGGTTGTTCCTGAAATCCATAACAAATCCGGTAAAGTACATTTAGAAAACAGCTAGAGGGAGTTCAACTTGGTTTAGCTCCTTTTGCTCAGCTGGATGCAACCTGAAGGTCATCTCTGAGCTGGTTTCCCTGGGAAAGATTATCAGAGTGAAATATTCAGATTACAATATTTTGACGTCAACCTAGTGATACCCTGACATTTATCTTAGGTTATGTTTACAGAAGACATGTTGTCATTGTCCGGAAAAGGCTGTGAGGTATTTTCAGGCGAAGAACATTCAGTAAATACACCTGCTGTGGCTTCAATGTAAAAAACAAATCTGTGGATTTTACTCTCTTTGACAAGGACAGTTCAATTTATTGGTGTATGTAGAAAATATTTACAAAGAAAAAACACCAAATATTAATTTATGTTAATTTATCCTATCAAATAATCTGTAAAATAATTTGCATGCCTTAAACTGTCAACTTTAAACATCAATTTTATATTTGGCTTTAAGAAATAGGCCAAAACAAGTCAGTTCATAATTATGATGTGGAGGGACAATTATGGTTTTTACATTTTTTAAAATGAGTAAAGTCTAAAAAAAGAGTGGTGTGCATTTGTATTCTGTTCCCTCAAGTTTTTGCATTATCATCTTTCCTTTGGGACATGTCTCGACCAGTCTACACACTGAATATTTGCTCACTCTTTTCTGTAAACCATCTTACGCTCAACCAGATTGAATGGAAGTGTTCAAGCTTAGCCACGGATTTTCAATTGGATTAAGATTTTGGCTTTGCCTTTAGAAGCAGAAATTTAATGCTTGAAATATTACAGCTAACAAAAGGTTGCGTGCAGGCACTCTTACAGTTTTAATATTGCTATGACTATGATTAGTCATTAGAAAAGTCATAACATATTTCAATTAGCTACATTTTGGGTTTTCATTAGCTGTTAAAAATAAAAACTTTAATTTTACTAGTGGCATTAAATGTATTTAATTTATGGATTGTGAATTGAACACATATTTAGGGTACTAGTCTGTTCATATTTCTCACAGAAACGCTGCTACGCCGCTGCCAGGCGGGGCCAGTCTCTAACTGAACCCCTTTCGAATGTGAAAGCTGCCCAAGCTGCACCTTTTCCTCCACAAGATGTGCAAGTATGTGCTGCTCTCTTAAATGTTTGAGTATTTTTTATGTGTTTTAATCGGAAGTGTAATTTGCCAATCAGTGACATTGGAAATTAGCAATTGATTATAGGCTCCCAATAACATTTTTTTCTGCTTCCTCAGGTGTCGAAACTCCCAAATGGGCTGGTGATAGCGTCGGTGGAAAACTACTCCCCTTTGTCAAGTGTCGGGTTGTTTGTAAAAGCTGGGAGTCGCCATGAGAACTCGGCGAACCTGGGAGTCTCTCATGTGCTTCGACTTGCCGCTAACCTGGTAATACATACAGGAGTTTGTGAGCGATACTCCAAACATATGACTGTTTAGGTCTACTATTTAATCCGAAGCAAATTATGTAGTCCAAATTAATCCCTTTCCGTACAGAGTAGGACTAGGTGCAGTACCACTTTTATATTTGCACAAGTCATTGAAGTTTTAAGGTTTTATCAGCATCTCATTGAAGCTGAAAGTATCTTTTTTTTTTTTTTGGTAGACCACAAAGGGAGCATCTGCTTTCAAGATCTGCCGCAGTGTGGAGGCTCTGGGAGGAAGCCTGAGGTGAATATAGTCTCTCTACACGCAGTTTCTTCTCTTATTAAAACAAAGCGTGATAATTTGACTCAACTGTGCTCTCATTTGTTTACACCCAGTGTGACAGGGACAAGAGAAAATATTATCTACTCTGCAGACTGCCTGAGAGATGACGTGTATGTTGCTTTGCTTCTGTTTTTTTTTTTTTTTTACATACTACGCGTAGTTTACTAAAATGTTCTCTAAACGTCAGCTATTGATTTGTGTTTGACCTGTATCGTAGAGGTTCGTTGCTGGACTTTCTGGGCAAAGTGACCACAGCTCAGGAGTTTCGGGCTTGGGAGGTAGAGGAGCTGACATCCAGGGTGAAGATTGACAGGGCTCTGGCTCAGCAGTGTCCACAGATATGTGCGTATCAACCATCCAACTCCTACAAGTTCTACTGTATCCTGTTGGCATTTAGGAGTTTTTTTTTTGTTTAATCAAACCTTGCAGTATGCCTTGTAAAAATACTCATACCCCTTTTCACATTTTGCCACAACCACAAACTCCATTTTTTCCCCAAAAGGTTTAACACAAAGTAGTGGAGAAGTTGAAGGAAACTTAATGGTTTTGGAAACATTTTTTAAGGGGTTTGGGACATGTCTCTACCAGCTTTACCCATCAAGGGGTTTTTCACAATTCTTCTTCCTAAAAAGCTCCATCAGATTGGATGGTGTGTATAGCAGTTGTCAGGTTTTCCCACAGATGTAGGTGTGATCTTTGACTAAGTAATTCTAACATGTCCTGCTGGGAACTGACCCACTGTCACAGCCTCAAATCTATGGCAGTATCAAACAGCTTTTCAACCAGGATTGCCTGGTATTTAGCTCCATTCAAATTGCCGATCTGCATGATGCTGCCACCACCATGTTTTACCATGGTGGTTGTAGTGCAGTGACATCACGCACAGTTTATAATGACGGTTCAGTCTCAAGCTAAGGTACCTCCTTCCATATGTTTGCTGTGTTGAGGCAACCATGCAGCAGGAATTATTACACCCTTCTTTCAGCAATGGCTTTCTCCTCCTGAGTTGCTTGATAAAGGATATCCCATCCTCTTTTGCTAAAAGTTGCTTCTCTGTTTTCTTTTTGAAGGCGTAATTGAGAAGTTGCATGAAGCAGCATATAAGAACGCCTTGTCCAACTCTCTGTACTGCCCCGACTTCATGGTTGGTCGTGTCTCCTCTGAACAGGTTTGGATCCGTTTTATTTTGTTTAAACCAAATTGCGATTTACACCGTTCTGTGCCACTCTGTCGCCAAATGATTAATATGAATGTCTGTGCCTGGTGAAACTGTGAAAAAGCAGTGCTTGGTAGTCGACGTGCGGCTCTCACGCACTTTTCCTGCCCTTTCTCCTCCCCTGTAGCTCCACTCCTTTGTTAAGGATAATTTCACCACTGGCAGAATGGCCCTTGTAGGAGTAGGTAAGTGTTGTCTTGTCTGCGCTGCATCACTCACCTCCTCACTCTACTCTAGCTTCCTAACAGGTTTTCAGCTTTGCTTGATGTGTGCGTTTGACTTATTTGGCTTCTGTCTAAGAATGCCCAAAGGTATTCCAGAGTCTAAACCTGGACGTCTGCCTAATTCATGTGTCCAGGTGTCAATCACTCGGTCCTGAAGCAGGTGGGTGAGGGTCTTCTGAGCACTCGCAGTGGAGCCGGAGCACCTGTTGCTAAAGCAGCTTACCGTGGAGGTAAATGCTCATATAAAGCCGGAAAGAAAAAGACATATATTTACTGCAGTTTTCTTTAACAAACCTCTACTTAGTCAACCATGTTCACAGATATTCAGATTTTCCTAATTTGAGTGGGAGCATACAACTTTAACTATTAATTAATTGACTGCATGAGTTAGAATTTATTGTGACTTTTCTCCAATCCACAGAGGACCAGATTTAAACATATAGATGTTTAAATCACCCCTAATGTTTGGTTTAATGTCACTAGGCAAGTTGGAGAGAAAATTCACGTTTCTTTTTTTTTGTACAGTGGGAGGTGGGCCACAAAATATTGTTACTTCCTATCAGAGGAAGCAAGTTAGTAAAATTAAAAAATTAATTTGAAATTAAAACTTGCCGGGGTTATTAATCATTTTGGGATGAACTGAACATTTTTAGCATGTGCCTGTATAATTGTGATCCATGAGGGAAAATCCATGATTACGCCTAGCTTTGGTTTTTGAAATTAATTTGTTGCAAAATCATTTAATCCTTTAAAAAGACACCTTTAGCTTTAAATACTTACTTCCCAGCACAAAGTATTATGAAATTCATACTCATCATGAATGCATGTGAGTTTCTGACTGGAACTGTAATTATTTTCCCTTACACTCGAAAACACAAAAGTGCTAAAAATACCAAGATAAGCACTTCACTAATTTTCAGTTTCCACAAGTTCCTAAGAATCCTGGGGAGAGGAGGAAATGTATATTTAGATCTGTTTTTATAAAATTGTTTTTATTCTTGTAATATGCATGTACTTATATCTATTAAACTCTTAAATTTGTACATTTGCGTGGAGGTCTCACAAACAGGTTGTCCCTTGTTTAGATGGTAAATTATATGAATATGGAAATCCTTAAATTGTTTATTACAAGCCTATTTTTGCTAAGCATTTAATTTTTTCCTTTGTTTCACTGTATATGTTAATTGGATTTAATTGGTCCGGACATAACTGGATTGATTTCTTTTTTTAAGTGAGCTGAATTAGTTTGTTGTGAACTGTTGCTATATAAACAAATTATTTTAAATAAATTGATATTTATCAGCAGCTGTGCTGTGGCGTTGAAGCCAGATCTGAGATGAGAACTGGCCAATTTCAGCCTCCAGCTAAGCAGTTGGTGCCGATATGCAACAAATGTTCTCTTCTAAGTTGCATTTACGGTTCCATTCTGTGTGAAGGTGAACTGCGAGTGCAGAATAGAGATGACCTGGTCCATGCGCTGGTCGTTAGCGAGGGTGGTGTGACGGGCACAGCCGAAGCCAACGCCTTCACCGTTCTGCAAAGGATCCTGGGAGCCAGCCCTCATGTGAAGCGGGGCTCCAGCATCACCAGTAAACTGAGCCAGGGGGTTGCCAAAGCTACCACTCAGCCGTTTGATGTAAGCTAAAGAATAGTGCTACTGTGCTGGCATCCTGTAAAACTGAACGCTCCTTTGTTTTCTGAGAAGTGTGTGGTCAGCAGTTTTTTTTTGTTGTTTTTTTTTCCATGCAGCATGCTTTCTAATGATTGTGCCCTCTGGTTGTCTTCAGGCCACTGCTTTCAATGCCTCATACTCTGACTCTGGACTGTTTGGTGTCTATACCATTGCGCAAGCTAACTCTGCCAGAGAGGTAAACAGCTCAGATAATCACAAAAGGCCAGGATGTCATTTGAACGTACCCGATCCTTGATGATTTTTTTTATTTATTTGTTTTTAAATTCAGGTAATCGGAGCTGCCGTTGCTCAGGTGAGAGGTGTTGCAGAGGGAAACGTAACAGAGGCAGACATTATCAGGGCAAAGTGAGCTCACTCAGAAAATGGAGTAATCATTCAGATGCAGACTTTGTAGCTGTTCTTAACCGTGTCTTTGTCTGCTGGAGCACAGAAACCAGGTGGAAGCAGAGTATTTGATGTCCATAGAAAGCTCTGAGGGCCTGCTGGAGGAGATCGGGGCTCAGGCACTGAACAATGCGGCCTACCAGGCTCCTGAATCCGTCCTCCATGTTATCGATGCCATCACCAAGGCTGACGTAGTTGAGGTAAGAGTTCAGAGGGCAAGGTATCGTCAACTGCTTCAGTGATTCTTATTCTTTCTTTGTTTTATTCACTTAATGTGTACAACAGAAGGTTGTTTTCAAACCACTGAGAAACAACATTTAGACAAGCATTTCATAGCTGACGTTTTGTTTATTTGCAACGCCTCCGCTTCCTCGTTTGACCTCAGGTTTGTTGTCATGGTAACAGCACTGTAATGTGCTCCTCTTCTGAAAAGGCAGCTCATGTCCTTACCTTTTATCATCAGCTGTTAAATTTCTCGTCTTGAATTCTCTGTTTTGAAAAAAAAAATGTATTTGTGGGAGACAATATTCAGTTAAATTTAACAAGTTTCTCCTGTTTTTTGTTTTTTTTTCCTTTTCTTTTTTTAACAAGGTGCATCTTGAGATGTGGATAGCTTATTATTTAAAGCCTGATTTCTTAACCAACTTCACAAGTATTACATGCTTAATATTTTTTTAAGATGGTTCAAAATGATCGTGAAATGTATCAATTAAATCACATCCCTAATAGTTCTTTCTTATCTTTGTAGGCTGCCAGAAAATTTGTTGATGGCAAGAAGACCATGGCAGCATGTGGACATCTTGTTAACACACCATTTGTGGATGAATTATGAAAAAGAAAATCATGTAAAGACCATTTATGTCGCCAGTGTTGGTGCACTGGCATAAATAAGAGAAAACAAAGCGAGCTGCAGAATCATGAAGCATTTATCTCTTTATCAGTGTAAATTAAAGTACAGGCAATAAAACAGCTGTTGGATAAATTCTGCATCTTGATCTGAAATTGATCATGTCCTTATGTGATGGAGGTCTGATGGATAAGACAACTACTCTACTTTAAATAAAAAATATTCCATGCCAGCTTCACATAGCATCAAAACTGTGCAGAAAACTGTGCTGGAAGTGGAAGCATTTTTCTTTTATCAGCATGAAAATGTACTGTTTTGATCATCGGCCAGCGGAGGGACCCAAAAGCAAGCACAAGGATCAGCTCGGGTGTGAGAATAAGGGACAGTTAATCCAAATTTGTGCACCATGTTTGGTTCTTTCTTCAGGTTTTACACCTGTTATATGGTCTCTGACATTTATTACTTCAGAGTGTCATTATTGTCAAAATGTACATAAAGAAAATAAAATCATTATAGATTCATTTTACTTTTGTGTGTTTTTTTTTTTACATTTTTATGGTTGTTTGCTAAAAGTTCTTAGATTTAATTTATTCTACATCTAATTTTCTGTTCTGAGAAACATGAAATGAAATGCAATAAAATGAAAAAACATTTTCATAAGAAGTAGCTTAGAAAACCAAGGCAGCATTGAGAAACTAAAAGCCTGCAAGTTTTACAAAAACACTCTACCAAAGTATTCCTAACCCATTCACATACAAACTTGCATAGAATATTTTATGTGGATTTTATAAGGTATACCAGTTTAAAATAATGCATAGCTGTAGTGTGGAAGGAAAATATGATTTTCTTTCACAAAAAAAATCTGAATATGAAGGAGTGTGTGTGTTTTTAGCCTCTGCTCTGCTACCTCTAAATATAATCTCATAGAACCTCATTGGTGTTATGTGAAGACTTCAGAGGTGTCTTGGAGAGCATTGCTGGTTTAAATCGGGTAAATTGCACAACGATATGCAAAGAGTATTGTTCAATCCACCATCGGAAAATGAAAGGAGAATTGCAAACCACCAAGTCGTGGCTGTCCGCCTAAGCTAATTGGCTGACTGAATAGAGCATTAATAGGAGTAATGGCCATTAAAACCTTGAAAACTCAAGGAGTTGCAGACATCCACGCCTCCAGTGAAAGAAACCGTTAAAGTGAGATGTGTTAATTGTGCATTCAACAAGTATGGCCTTCATGCACTAGAAATAGAAACCTACAAGAAAAAAATCCTGTTTTTATCTTGCTACAGGTCAGGTGGGGGACATGGTCAATGTGTTAGTGTTCTATTCATAGGACTGAAATGAAATCTTTAAACATACAAACACATGTGGAGACAAAAATTAAGACATCGCCCTGAACTATCTATGAAACGAGATGGGTTTTTTTTTTTCAGGAGAAGGAAAAACACACAAAACAGAAGAAGAAGAAGAAGAAAGACAGAGTTGATGAGAAGATGAACTGAACAAAAACAAACTACAATACCCAAAAGAAGAGCACAGAGGCTGCAAAACACAGATTAAGACTGCGGTGGCTCAGCACATGCCCAGATACAGTGGTTAGATCAAAGCATATTCATGTGTTATAATTTCCAAGTCAAAGATCACACCTCAACCCTGTTTAGTCTCTGGCCAGTACTATTTTCCAACATTACCATTTTTTGCATGGAATGCACATCAGTGAGAAACTTGTAACATCACAGATTCATCTTGTTTGGTTTTTAAGTGTTGCAGCTTAATTTGTGCTGATTTAATTATGTTTTTAAGTTATGCCTTACCGGTCTGGTATCACTGTTATTATTTTGTGATTTGCATATCACTTGCTTGTGCTTTCTTAAATAGCCCTGTGAACTACGTTGCTTTCTTTTATTACTATTTTTGTTTTGTTTTTGCAATGTGAGTGCTTTGAGACACGCTGTGTTTTGCACTATGGGGCTACTGTACATCATGAATAATTGCCTCAAACCTGGCGACTCATGAAAACACAACCCCCCATTCTTCCAGAGTATCGCGAGAAGAGAGGCAGCCCCCCTCTGAACACTGTCTGTGTGTGTGTTTGAGGCTGCGTAGGGGGGGTCCGCCTGATGTCATTTGGCAAAAGGGGAGGCACAGCTAGTGGTGGGCACACGGGTGGAAAGCATAACAATAACGGCACCGATTCATCGTTCATGTTGGGGCATTTAAACTCGCAGTGTTTTTAAAGCGTCTGGCTGAGGTCCGGAGCGAGAGAAGAGGAGGGCAGCTGGCTGGCTAATGGGCTGAAAGTACCAGATGCTATTCCAGCAGAGAAGGAGAACGGACTCTCTTCAGCGAGACAGGGTGATGTGTTCTCGTTTTCCTGACGGGTAACCGTGAACCTACGCTCGAAACGCGGATATTTCGGAGAGTGGGAACTCGCTCCGCATCCCCTGGACTTCAGTAGGTGTGACATTGTGTGTGTGAAATGCCGTCGAGCAGCCTCTGGGCCGCAGCTCGGCTCATCGAGCCCGAATCTGGGAAATAGCTAGCTAGCTGTCTGCTAGCAGCAGCTGTACCCGATGCTGCTGCTGCTGCAGCGGCTGCTCCTAAGCGGATCCGTACCACAACACAAGCAGTCCGGGGCCTCAGCGCAGAGTGAGCCTTTGTTTTACATTACTGGACTTCAGCGGGGCTTTTGAGATGTGATGCTTTTGTGCGTCACATCAGAGCCTTTTGTAGCTGGAGGCTCGCGCTTGCTTGACGCGAAGGGGCTAACATTGCTGCAAAATGCACAGCAGACCCTCAACAGCAGGCTCCTGTTGAAGGGGGCGAGGTTGGACAGATAACAGCCCACCCCGAGTCTCTCTGAACAGCCGGGGGGGGGATCACGTTTGGACAACCACTACCACATTTCCCCCCTCCGCCGAAACTCATCGATTCTTCTCCAGACGACATGGATAAACTGACGATCATTTCAGGATGCCTGTTTCTGGCTGCAGATATCTTTGCAATAGCCAGCATTGCAAACCCAGACTGGATCAACACTGGTGAATCAACAGGTAAACCAACAACCTTTTAAGTTCTTTCGATCAACAGTATTCTGTCCAACTTTATTTTAATTGGAGAAAATTGCTTGAATGAGTAGATATGAGATATGGACTGCAATAAATATGACTTGACTAAATAAGTGCCATGGATTCATGGTCGCAATATCAGGAATATATTTGGTGGTGTTTGCTAGTTCATTGCCAAAGTTGCAGTTGTTGCCTGAAACTACATGTTTAATTGAACCATGTAGTTGTGCTGCAAGTAGCATTTCTTTTCTTCATGATAACTAGATGGACCTCTCTGTAACCTAACCTGGGGTCTATGTTTAATTTGAACCCAAAACAGAAAGACATTAAGTTGTGAAGTATTTCTTTATTAAAAGACCCAGTAGTTCTCAAGTGCACAACATTTGCAAAAGCTGAGAGTTTTATCTTGTTAAGCTGGCAACCAGACTTCTTAACATACCCTGCTGCAAATATAAAAGGATATTTTAACAAGAGTGATGTGTGATGCTCTGTTAGTATCTTGACGAAACTAAAACCGCACCACATGATCTGTTAGAGGCTGAGAAAAAATGAAAAATCAGAAATCATTCAATCATACTTAAAGGCATCAAATTTTAAAGCCTGAGCTTTTTGGTCTGTAAACCCATCAACAAATGCCATGCATTTTTATGCCCTTTAAGCTGAGTTTAATCAGCTAATGATCAAATAAATATGCTCTAATAATGCGTAAGTGGGCATAATATTGTAATTCTTTTAAGTCTATTGTTTCATTCAAAACTGCTACCTCTATCGGAGAATATGCAGTTACTTTTTTCCTCTTAACATCCAGTAGTCCTCAGAACAGTGAGTAAATTCTGTTTATATAGCAAAGTGTTGCTCAAAGTGCTTTGTCATAAATGTGACCTGATAAAATCATAGAGAATTAAAGTCATAATACTGGAAAAAAAAAATCAAATGAAACATTCATTATAATACAAATACAGTTTAAGTGATTTGCACCTGTCACCATGTTCACTCTTAGCTGTTATTTGCTGGAGATTTTGAAGAACAACCAGTTGTAAAAACAATCAATATACAAGCCCTTTCATCTCTTCAGCTGTTTATCGATGAAGACCCTTTTTGCAAAACCATCTTCATTCCTATATGTAATGATCTCTTGACATTTGAAGTGACCTTCGAACGATTAGTTGAATCTGCGAACGTGTAATCAGTCAAATCAGACCTGCTAGTGCCGACGGCGAGTGTGAGCACGTGCGCCTTGTTTTAAACGCGCCGTTCCTGAAAACACGTCCAGCCTATTGACGGACAGCTGCTACTCTTTGTTCTCTTTGCAGAATGACAGCTTAATATGTGGGTCAGGGAGGATGCTCCATCCACCAGCCAGCATATGACCGTAGCTCAGTGACATGAGTAATCTGTGCAGAAGCAATAATGGGGTTTAATGAAATGGGCACATTGTCTACAATGCGGCTCGTTTGATTCTGTTGTGTAATCGGCCTCTTATTGTCCACTTCTTCAAATCCCCAGAGCTGCACTGGCTTTATACAGAAAATTGAACCTTTGCTATTTTTAAACCGCAGTGTTGTGGTTTATGTGGGTGTTCTTATTGGAGTGGAAGTTGTCCAGTTAACAACTTCCAACTTGCTGTCACTCTTCTCACTTCCTCTCACAGAGGCTGCCTTTCTCTCATTTGTCCTGTCTTCAATGGTCTTATCACATGTGTGGGTGATAAAGCACTGAGATTCATCTTCATTTCTCGTTTTTTTTTTTTTTTTTTTTTTTGTGGCTTTAATAATGTTCCCGCTTCTGTCTAAAATGTGCAATTTCCATGCAAACAGAATCAAATGTTCTTTGTTCTCTGACAGTGCTTTCATTGTAATGTAAATGTGTTTTTATTTTAGATTAATTGCTTTGGGTACTGTGTTTCTATCTATATATAGCGCCTAAAAAGAACATAGTTGTATAACAGCATATATATAGGAAGGCAAGATATTGCACATTTATATTGAAATGCATTCCTTACTGACACAGCTCGTTTCATACAAACAAGTTATGCAGAATTAAAAAAAAGCTATTGGCTTTGGGAAAAGTAAAATATTGTAATGGGTCTTTATAGTATAGTATTATAGTATTTTCACCATATGATAACCTTGGATAAAGTGCCACAGTATTAATCATTTAAAAAAAATAATAAATAGAATAATTGAACTGTGATGGGCACTGGAGATAGGGATAGCTTGTCCTTGACCCTGCAAGGATAAGTAGGCGCAGGTGATGGATGGATGAGGTAATAGCTTTTAAAACAAAAAGCAACAGTTTCTACATTTCTGCCACTGAAATAATATGGATTATTATAGGTATAATTTTTGTCTTACATTTATTATTGAGAACTTGGATGAGCTTGTTGACATTTAGTTGCTTCATATATACATGACAGTGAAGTCAAAAGTTCATATCGAAGGAAGTGACTAACAATGCAGTTAATATCAAAGCTACTACCAGTTTATAAGAAGTTGGTTAGGAATAGGGTTAAACATGGTGCTGGCATGGAGGGAAGTGAAGAAAGACAGTGCAGCAGAGGTGTAACGAAATACAGTGTTGCGCTGAAAAGTTAGGTCTCCAAGAGTTGGTTTAGGATCCACCCCTATTCTGAAACGACACATGAAGGGTCTGGATTGTTGTGAGCGTGGTGTAGACTTTGCTACCCAACAATCTCCAGATGACTGGAGGAATCAAGTTGTTGCATAAGTCTTTGAACAATCAAGTAGACATTTTATTAAGCACTTCGTAGGCCAACAACAGTGACTTGAATTCGATGGGTGGTTAAGACCAGATTCTGGATCACCTGCAGAGGTTTCACAGCACAGGCTAATACACCAATTTGTAGGGCATTGCCGTAGTTGAGGTGTGAGCATGCTGGACAGCATGTTGAGATGGGTACAGTGTTATTTTTGTTACATTTAACAATGCGAAGCGACACAAAGGAGACGGGCCTGTCGCGATAAACGATAAATCAATTAATCGCGCGATAAATTAAACCTATCGACCTCATTTTAATTATCAGCTTTATTGTCTCTTCCTGCCGTTTTCTCGCTCCTGTGCTCTCCACTGACCCTCCCTTCCTCATTTCCTTAGTGTAATGTCCAGCTCACACTACACGAATTGTCGGCCCATTATCAAAATCTGAGAGACACATTAACCGACAGAAATCCTAGGTATAACGATTCGATCGGGTTTGTCGTGCCATGTGGTGTCCAGCCACATGAGCACAAAATAATGGCAACAAGTCCAGTTAACTAATTTCAAAACCAGGCATTAATCAATGTTTTACTACAATCTACCTGCAATGCATGTGGCTAGAGTCAGCGTAAAGTCCTGACTGAATAAAAATCATTATAACCTATTTATGTCACGTTAACGAAGAACAGCTGAAAACATACTGGGTTTATCAACTGCGGTAGCGATTTGGCTCCAACTCCTCTCTTTGTCATTTCTATATTCTTTGCACGAAATGTTGAACATTAATGTTGTTTCCACATATCATCTCCGATGTCTGCTGGACTTCGGGTTGCGCCGTGTCAGCTGTAATTTCCCCGCAGAAAGCGCAGAGGAGACTCTGCGCTTTCTGATTGGCTACCTGTCACATTCAGCGTTAAGCTCCCAGTCGGGGAAAACCCCAGATTTAGATCGGAGTGGCCACGACGGTCTACCGTATCACACCATACACTACATGATGATCAGTTACGAAATCACCAGCGACAATCTTAGATCAGCCAACGATCTAAGATTATCATAAGGTGAAAATATGGGCAAAAAATTGTGTAGTGTGAACTATTGCATCAGGTGGTCGGATGTGCCCATCTTCTCTATTTAAATCTAGTGATTACTGAAGGGCAATATAGTATACAGACTTCATAATCTTCATAATGCAGTATTTATTTCCACTTTGGCTTTATATTGTTTAGTTTTTATTAAACTACGTTTTTTGTTCATGGAGACGGAGAATCCATTTTATTTTGTTTTTGGTTGTTTTATTTATTTATTTTATCAGTTCCAGTGTTATCTGTTCTTTTGAAAATAAAGTGCATCTATCTATGGCAGGAAATCGCATTATTACGTCATTTCCATTAAATCAGTGTCAAAAGATCTTGAAACAATATTATCGTTTATCGCAATAATCTTTTAGACAATTAATCGCTCAGCATAATTTGTTATCGTGACAGGCCTACATACGAGTGATCTTTAAATCTTCAGCTGGTTATCCATCTTTACTCCCAAGCACACTAACTCACAATGACCACTATGACAAGGTGCTGCGCTGCAGATTGACTCGTAAAGTATGATTCAAACCAAGAGGATGATCTCCCTGTGATGGCCTTTGCTAGAAAGTTTGGACAAAAGTATACCTTGGTTGATACTGCCACTCTGGCTTCTTTTAGGATTTCTGTCACAGCTAAGACAGCTGTTTTGATGGAGAGGCCTCTTTTGAACTTTGATTAAAAAACAAGTTTACACATTATTTTATGCATTTTATTGCATTATCAGCTTGCTAAAAGGGCTTCATAATTTGTTTGCCTAAAGAAAGTGTGCATCTCCTAAAATATGTTTTGTTTCATTAGCTTTACAAATGTACTCATGTTAATTTAGTGTACTGTTGTTTCTATAATTTTTAAAATAATTATTAAACTAGAAAGTTTTCATCATTTCAAACATGAAAATAGAGATATTGTTGAGTTTTCAGTTTAAACAAAAAGGTTGACACCAATCAGCTGAGCTCAGCACCTTAGCTTTTCTTGTCTTATTGGAGGTTTTAGTCTGACATGCTTTTATCTGACTGACTTTGTTCTCGCATTATTGAGAAAACGGTCCACTTCGATAAAATCCGTCTTTGCTTCAGGTTTTTATTTTATAATAAAGAGTAAGCTAACTACTGATAAAGCTTAATTCAGAAATGGCTACAGAAAGTTTTTTTCCATCTATATACTTTAACGCTACTCTGAAAGTCTGTATTTTACAGTGCAGACAGAATTCAGATGCATAGCATAATCTCTGCTAAAGCTTCACATTTCTGCCGTTACCATTTAAAGCCGACCTCCTGCAGAGCTTCGAAGCAGAGCCATTGTCACAGCAGTGTCAGGCATAAACTGCAATTTTCTGCTGCTCAGAGTCTACGACTGCGTGGTGCACATTTATATCCTTGTGGTGGATTTAATGGTTCTGAACATAAATGATAAGTGATGTTATTACATTTGCACCACCAGGATTATTTGTAGCCATTAATCAAAGCCGACTCTTTAAATAATTGTCTTCAGGATATTTTGAAAATCGTAAAGCCAGAGTTTTAACTTTTTGATTTTTTTTTTTTTTAATGAATAAAATGTATGGTATTTTTCAACGTTACTGTTTCATTCTTACCACATTATTATTATTATTATAGGTTGTTAATATTGCCTCCATTTGAAGTTTTCCTTCAGATAGAAAAACCCATGTGCTTCTTGTTCATGTGTGTAATAATGTGGAAACATGTTTGGACCCATATGTAGGAACAACCACTTTAGCTCCATGTTGGATGTGGTTTGACAGTCATGTCAGTAA
The DNA here is from genome assembly GCF_001443285.1 of Poecilia latipinna. Classification (NCBI taxonomy): domain Eukaryota; kingdom Metazoa; phylum Chordata; class Actinopteri; order Cyprinodontiformes; family Poeciliidae; genus Poecilia; species Poecilia latipinna. The sequence continues at coordinate 139,950 of NW_015112658.1, read as the reverse complement.
CATGGGCTATGAAAACATGCCCTCTTCTACAGACTTTTTGTCAAATAAATGCAAAAATAATTTCACTTTTTTTCTCCTATGAGTAACTTGATACATACACCATTTTCCCCTTGATAAATTATCTTTTGCAGGCAGTTTTTGTATTGACCCAAGTTATCTTTGACGTTGAACTTTGCTTGATTTGAGACATTTGTGTAAGAAGAAGAAGAAGAAGAAAAAAAATATGCAAAAACACAAATCTGTGAGAAGTTGAAATAAACATTCACACAAACTGCAGCTTGTTCTAACTGCTCCGCAGTCAGTGTGACGGTGATTTAGCCAGAAATAGATGAAATAGGACACAATTAAATTGTCTTATTTTAAGTATCACTTTTCAAAGCACAAGGGCACACAGTGTTATTACTACAGAGCAGCTGAAACCAGGCCAGCCATTATCGTCCAGTTACAGGCCTGCTGTGCCAGCACTTCTCACCTGCAGTTTACCCAAAATTGAGAGAGTTTGACAGGCAGGGACAGAGACCACAAACCGAGCTGCCATTGACTTGAAAATGTTTATTGGCCTCAGGTGAAGAAAGTGCCATTTTGAAATGTGAAATATTTTTCATCTGTTGACTGTAAAAACCTGGATGCTGTGCAGCTCCAGCTGAAAAATGTAGCCTGCAGGTGATGGAAATGATCTATGAAAAGAAATTATTTATTTCTTGTGTTGCAGGTGGAAAATGTAAACTATATTCTAATGTCTGGGGGTTATTATTTTATTTCTAAACTATCATCTATAAGTTGTGCTTCATCCTAAAATAAAAAAAAAAGATAATTTTTTTACATAAGATGAAAGAAATGCTGATTGAAAGCAGAAATCAGATTTTGTTTATTTAATTAAGGTCGATAGAGGAACCTTTAACAATTAATCTGATGGTTTTGTGTCATTGCTCGGTGATATTCAATAGAGGGTAATTAGGACATGACCAATGAAGATATCCACGAAGACATTCATTCATTGATGCTATTTTAAATACTTTATTTATATCTAATGTTGTTGAATTTTCCTCATTTCAACGTAGTTTAGAGAGACGGCACAACTTTTCATCAAAAACGTGCTGCTTCTGTGCTGTGTTTGATAATCACAGCTGTGATATTATGATAATGATCCTTAGTATTTGGCATGCAGATTTATTCTTTTGTTTAAGGTGTTATTTTGACATCAGATCTGCCTAATTTAATAATGCTTCACTTTATGCAAGAGGCATTCTTAAAAATGTATGTAGGTTATTTTGTGATGACAAATTCATGCTATGCCTCCATAAAGATACTTTTTATTTAATTAGGTGTTTTTACAGTTAAAATGAATGGACATGACATGTTTTTCATTATAAGCGCATCCTCTGAAAATTGTATTTTAACATCTCTACAGCCTATAGGTTGATTTTCTGTGTTTAAGAAAAGACAATCGTGAAAATCAACACTTATTCAGACCTTCTTCCAGAGAATATTTTTGCTGTTTAACAAATAAGAAAAACCATCAGGGATGTTTTTTTTTATTTCTTTTCATATTGCTTTACAAGAAGTGCAGAGGGTCTCCATGTTGAGTGTTGTATTTGCCCCAACCAGTTGGTTTTACACCGTTTCTCTTGCCATGCAGTTTGTAAATATGCAATGTCTATTGTTTGACGGTTTTTAAGGATTTTTAGACTTATTTAAACTGTGAGCATAGACTTATCGCCGTCTGTGCTCTTGGGTAGAGCTACTTCAAAATTCAAATGACCAGATATCACTTCTTTACAGATTGTTTGACCCTGACTGGTGACTGACCTATCGTAAACTCAAATCCGGTCATTTTACGATTGGTGAAGTCACCGTTGTTGACTTTTTCCCCCCTCAGCGTTCATGATTTTATGTACTGTGTTTAGTGTGCGGATTTTGGCTCTGCACATCTGCGCTCCAGTGCCCCGATAATAAAAGCGGGCAACGTTAAAAAGCCCCCAGCTGCAGAAAAAGGCAGCTGTCTTGTGCGTTGGCTTACCTCTGTGCCACCCACCACAGTTCAGAGGCCATTTGGACTCATCCCTCCTGAGCCTGCAAACAGCAGCACCCCTGGTGCTTCACTAATGACGGCATCATCATGTTGCAGTTGAGCAGACGCGGCGCTCGTTTCCTCTCATTTGGGCCAAGACATGGTGAGAGGAGTGTTTTGATCATTGTGAGTGCAGAGCTGACGGCAGGGTAGCAGGGCATGATGGGGGCGTGAAAAAGAGCAGGGCCTCAAAATCGTAAATTGGCCCATTATTTTCTGTAAGTAATAGTGAGCACTAGAGCGTGAGCGAGATTTGTGGACTATACATATTATTTGTTAGGTTGCTTTTTTTTAAATTCCAGCCAAAAGACATAATTATGCTGCGCTCATGAATATTTGTTCTACCTTGCATTAATTTCAATTGTAGCGTTTCATTTCTGAATCCAAACATTCCTGTTTCTATTTAGGTTTTTTTTAAAACGTTGTTTTCTTGTTTAGCACACGTAGGTTTAAAGGGACATGTTCCCAATCAGATAAAATATAAACTGCTGCTGCCTTGTACACATTTAGATTGTTTGTCTGCGCATTTATTACCAACGCCTCAGTTGGAACATTGCATCCGTTTTCAGTGCAGAGTGAAATGAGGGCTAACTGGATGTTTTTCAGCACCTGCAGGTTGTTCAATTCGCTCCATTAACTCTACGTTGTGTCGGCGCCACAGCATCCTGTCATCCCCGAATAAAATCAAATCACTGTTGTCTTTTTCCGTTGTCTCTCATCAATGAAAGAAGCAGACTAAATCTTTGAAGCATCTCTTTATGGGGGCAGTGTGTCTTTCCGCTGAGCTGTCTGACGTCATTAACGTTTGGAGGTTTGCAGTGTCATGAAAAGTAGGACATTTGTAATCATTGCTGCCTGTTATTTCTATACTATGTGAGTAAAGTCAAATTTACATGATGCAAATTAAAGGATGATAGGAATGTCCTAGACACAAGGTTACAATGTAGCTCTAAATTTGCACAATTTTTGACCGAGTTGAAAGAAAATCTTTGCATTGCTTTTATATGATAGTTTTGCTTTTGGAGATTTGGTTTTTTCATGCCCTACTATTTTAGGTTCAAAAAGAGCCAGAACATTTTATACACACCAGACATCAAGTTATGCTCTTCCTCTTCCATATCCGCTTCGACAACAGATAATTTGCTATAATTACATATATTCTACTTATAGTTTGCCTTAAAGGAAAACTATAAAGCAGCAAACTCCTGCTGTGAATCCAGCAGGAGTTTGCTCATAGTTATTTTGGTCTTAATCTGTTATATCGCATGAGTCAACTTCCCCAAAACTGAGAGCAGAACCACAATGAAGGAAATGTAATACAGAATTTATTAGAAAATATTACACATTTAATTGTACGCGAGATTTGTTATTGCTTCTGTACTTTGTATAAATAGAACAAAGAAACAAAAACTTGATGCATGATAGTTAATTACAGAAATGTACCAATTATAGAGTTTAAACCCTGTAGAGTTACTATTGACAGCGAGGTGAATTTGTCTGATGCATTCAATGTCTGGAAAAATACAATATATTCTTAGTTCCCAACTAACTAATCCTTGGTCCGGACTGACTTTCGGTCACCGGCCGATTTATCTGTGGTGCTCTACATTAAAGTAACCATTTTTACCACTAGGATCTCTTAGAGAGTTATTGATTACTTGTCATGCAACAAATGAAATAATCTTTCAGTGTTATTTATTTTTGTCATGCAACATTTAATGAGGATGACGCCAGAACTAACGGGATTGTGTTCTTTAACTACACCCTTTGACACAGTGAGTGAACAGGATGTCACAAAGGCAGTTTTGTTGTTGTTTAAGTTGTGTGATTTTTGTGGTTTAACACCTGGAATTGCAGTGTGAGCTCAGCTGTCCCTCTGACTTGTAGAAAACACCTAACAGAGCTTCTGTCAGTGTTTTTACACTAAGGAGGCGTAAATGTTCTCGTCGTGTTTTGGGTAAAAATGGTCATCCCAGGGGGAATCTGTGGATAAAAGCCTGAATCCGCTGTGTGAAACCAGGATTACTTTATTTGGAACAACCATTCAGCTTGTTTTTGTCTTCTTTTATTATTCCATTGGCATTATTGAATTGAAAGCATTAAAAGGATCCTCTCTTTTGTGAAGGATATATTTAGCTTATTTTGAGTTTTTGTTTTTAAGTGTGACCAGACAAAAGGGGAAAAACAGCTAAATGCGTCATTATCTGTGCTCATTACCTCTGTTTCTTTATAGATTTACCCAAGACGCCTGTGAATGCCAGGTGTGAACAGGGCATGTGTTAGTGATTGTCTGTAAGCTGAATCCAGGCCTTACTCTTCATGACAGTGAAGTTGATGTTTTAACCCCTCCAGCCTGATAGAAAAGTACGTTTCTCCGACAAATTATTGTGGCTACGTAAAATTCTGCAGCAAATTTTTTTCTGAAATGATTTGTTTTTTGTGTCATATTTTGTGTGAGCATCTGACTAGAGAAAAATATGCATTAAAAACACACCACTGTTTGATTAATACTGATATTTAAACAGGAACAGTTTGTGTTTGTTGCTGCTGGCTGAATTGTTTACCTGCGCTCATTTAGCATAGCGTGCCTGCCTGTTGTATGGCAGGAATCCCACCGAGTGCTGGTAAAACAGCAGGAGGTCAGGGGATGCAGGGAAAACAGTCGTAAACCCTTCCATTACCTGCAGCAATCAAACTTTTGTCTAATTCCCCTTCAACTAGTCCCTGCCACTTTCTGCCTTGTTTATTCAAAGTTGTTCTGCAACACCAAAATGGCTTTCGAAGTGTTGCTGAGTAAACTAAGCCTGTCATGTACAAGTTTATTGGGGGGTGTTTTACATTTAGTTACCACTTAAGTGAAAACTACATTAGCATCGCAGAGAGTTGGAGAGAAAACATCTATTAAGTTGCCACCTTTCGTGCTAAAATTGAAGGTTTTTCAGTGTAAGCTCATGCAGATGTAAAGCTTGGTGCTCCTGCAGTTCATCAGAGCCGTGTAGACATCTACACCATTTTCTTTCAAACCACAGGCATTGTTTTTTTTCTGAGCTAGCCGAGCTGAGGAAGCTGGTTGCTATACTATAAAAGCATGTTTTCTCTGGGCGGTATAAAGGGGACAGGATTTCCTCTGTGGAGTCTGCAGAACCCACAGCACTCACAGGCCCGAGGAGAGCACTTCGGTTGTTTATTGCGGATAATTGATTTTTGATTCATATTCATTAAACACAAAGTTTAAAACTAACGAGGAATAAATTGTTTATACATTTGCCAGACTAAGACTGAACCTGAAACTCCAGCTTGCATATTTGTCCCATTCTACCTTCCACCCACCTACTGAGCCTCTGAACTTTTATGATACTGCCTACAAAGGCCCACCTCTTCAGTGAAGGGGTTATTTTGTGTTTTTATTGCTCATTTAACAACATATGCGTTCTAGAGGGGAAAAAAAAAAAAACTTTTTTAAAACGGGTAAGGACCACTCTCTCTGACTCAGATATTCATTCATACTGGGTACCTGTTTGACAATGAAATTAAGTTGCCACATATTTTTGATAAACTCCTATAGGACTTGAGAATTTAAACAGATTATTTTTGCTATTTTAATGGAGTGTGCCCTACTACCTTACAAACTAAAACATGGAATACAGAAAGGCATCACTTGCAAAAAATTAAAAAAATAAAGGCAAGGTAATTTTATTTATTTATTTATTGGTACAAAAGGCAATTCAAAGTGCTTTACATGATTAAAAGCAAAATAAAACGACAAACAAGCAGGTGCCAGAGTGATTAAAAAAGTCATTCGAGACAATTTCTAGTTTAATAGAAAACTCAAATTACATTCACTCAACACATTTATTTAACTGAAGATCAGATTTCCACTCAATAAAAGTCTATTTAAACCTGTTTTAATTACACATGCACTTAGCAGACAATTCCTGGCCAAAGAAGTTTTTTTTTGCTCTACAAGAAATATGAGAGAAGATATGACTAAACCTTTCACCTGATATTTATTAAGCTCAAAAGAAGTGTATCAAGTATGGTTGGTAGTTGTAATTACAGACAAAAAAAATGAGTTTGCAGTTCTGATGCAGTTAGTAAAATTAGCTGATTCTGATCTATGACTGATTTGTGCTTCTGTCATTTTGATGTCTAATGCATAAAAAATATAGATTTTATCATCTAAAGTTTGACCTGGTGCAATATTGTTAAACAGAGTAATATGTGATTAGTCCCTTAAGTTTAGAGATTTAGTAGGTTAAAATCGCAGTGTTTCTGTTTTCTTCCATCTCTGTCCACTTCATTTACATGTTGAGGTCAGTAGGGAGGTTTTAATCATCTCAGCATTTTATAGCAAAGTATTTCCTACTGATTTTTTTTTTAATGATTGATATTAGAGTGTAGCACTAACCCCAATTCTTGCAAGGTTCTTTAAAATGATACCAAACTTGGTGTTCCCTAACAATCTGTTTTTCAACACTTTACCATAAAAGAGAGACTGTGCTGGATGGTGCAGTTTCCTCTCCGTCTGCTGTGTCCTTACCTCCATGTTTAGGGGAGGGCAGGTGAAACGGTGCATTAGATTTTCCAGAGTCATATACTTCATTGTTGAGCTGTAGGTTGTTACTTCAATGCTGGCTATGAGATGCTGATGTAAAATAGTGAGCTTTTTCCTGCACTTTAAGGCTACTGATATGAACTGTTGGGCCAGTATTAGGCATTATATTAAACAACTCTAATCAGTATCTGGGACATCTGGATCTAAAAGTCTGCAGTAGCTAATGAAGCATTAAGTTCCTTATTATCCACTGTCCAGTAATAGAAGAAATCAGTCTTACTTGACGCTTTGTTTTTCAAGTGAGTACTTCTTGCCTTATGCCGTATCCTAGAGGGTCCACCTTTTATTTAAAGAGACCTGTGGTCAGCAGAGAGGTAAACAAAGTGAAGCTGTTCTGCTTACTCAGGTAGAAAATCCCCTTGAGGTTGTGCTTTTAATTGAACAAGATGCCTCTAGAGAAGCATGGGCCTGCTTTTAGCACCAGCCTTTACACTCTGTCAGAGCTTGTCTCATGACTCGGTTTGATGCTTGCATCCATTAAACTTCTTGTCTTGATTAATCATAGATAAGTACAGTGGAGCATTTTGATCGCAGATGTGTACTTGCATTTTCCGCGACCTTTAACCGAGATCTTGGGAGATAAAGTCAGATAGTTTGAGCTGAATTTGGACAGCTCGCTATTCATGTTTACTGAGCCTTTTAAAACTGCGGCAGCTCTGTCCAACATGACTTGAAATGTCACAGCTGTGTGGGATGCACTAACTGGCAGGATAGATCTCATCTTCGCCCTCGCTGCAAGTGTGGAAAACATTTTTCGCTGTCATAATGGTCGAAAAGGTGACGATTCAAAATATCTATGTTTCCATTCCTCCTTCTTCTCTTTGTTTGTGCTCCTTTTCTTTTGTATGAGACAATTCCTGTCTGTCTGACCATATATATGAAAGTACTATATCCTGCGAGGTCTGAGATTCTGATTAGATCAGGTATGCAGGTAGTGGCGTTGACTTTATTTTGAAAATTTTAATGGTGTTGGGTACAAAATCAGTCAGTCGTTTTTTGGCAATAAGTTAGTTTATTGGTGTCTGGTGATTGTTAAACAATCAATGCAGTGTTAGTCCAGCTTGTTACCTAGCAACCCAAGCTGAACTCCAGCATGTTTGGTCAACTGGTTTTCTCTGTATGTGCTGTACAATTGTTCATGGAAAAGACAAGTGTTTTGTTGTTGACTTACCATTCAGAAACTACTTTCTGCATTCATGTTGGTTTTACAGCTCCACTTCTGCTTTTCAAAGATGTATGGTAATTGTGCATCTGTTTGCAGCCTTTTTCATGTGAGTGTAAACGTTGAGTTGGGGGGTGTGGATTTAAAGTGACCAGACGCTCTAAACTAGCTCATCCTGCAAGAAACTTAAAATGGTACAGAACTGACTAGACTCAAATCTCATTATCTAAGAATTATTTGTTCAAAAAATGTAATGGACATGCTTCATATAGCCCTCTAACATGTTTAAGAATAGAACACCTTATTATGTGGGTGTTACATGATAAAACATAAAAATGTAGCGCTATGTTTCTGCTTTATCTGGTAATACTAGGAGTAAATTAAAGCAAACCTTTTCATGTTTTCCTCTGCCCTGCAGGCGCCCTTACGGTTGGTCTTGTCCGGCAGTGTCAGACCATACACGGACGAGAGCGGACCTGTATCCCGCCGCGACTGCCCCCTGAGTGGGTCACTACGCTCTTCTTCATCATCATGGGCATCATATCCCTCACAGTCACCTGCGGACTGCTAGTTGCGTCGCATTGGCGCAGAGAAGCCACCAAATATGCCCGCTGGATTGCCTTCACTGGCAGTAAGTCAACAAAATTATATTACAAATATTAAATTATGTTTCTCAGGGAACTAAAGTTGAATTACTTGAGAAAATGTAAATGTATATAGTCTTGATCTTACGGGAAAATTCATAGAGGATTGCGGCTCGTTTGGTGCATGTGTAGGCGGACAATATAACCGTAGCTCTTCTTCTTTCCCTTAAACTGTAAAGATTTCTTTTTTTTCTACAGACAGTATTTCTGTATAGATGCACTCGCAGCACACCACAACAACTCTTCCATCACATGCATTGTGCCTGGGCTGGTGTTTACAAAGCTGTGTGGGTTGGTGGAATTTGATTGGTCAGTCAGTTCAGGGAAGCGGCAGCTTCGAGCACTCTCACACTGATGGAGCAGTGGTATGTGAAGCCACAGTGGCTCCCTTTATTGTCTGAAAGCTGGAGGCATTTTTTTTAAATGGCTCAGACACAAAAAGGAAAAACAGCCTCAGGATTTGCAATAGGAAAACATTTAGGTGAATATTTGTTCCCTGCTAGGTCTTGTGCAGTTTAATATTTTTTTTTCAAACACTCCCTCATCACCTGGTAAACTAACACTCTTTTATATCCCAAGTTAAAGTGTCGTGTAACATAAATGTTTTTTTAGAAGCACTGAGAACACTCCAAGAAACTCAGGAAGAAAGGAAAAATGCGCAAGATGGATTTGATAACGGAGAGTAGTTTCAACCTGTTCCCATCTCACTGCTCGGATACAGCAGAATTAGATTTGATTGAGCATCTGCAGCAGTGGTTCCCAGCTGCAGTGTGGCAAGGTTGTCCCGGTCCAACACACCACATTTAAATGGTTGAATTTGCTTATTTGTTGTTTCTCTTTGCATAGCACTTCCACTAAACAAACCTTTTTTAATTTTTATCTTAAACTCATGGTCATATTTGTCTTTTTTTGCCTGTTGCTACCACATTTTAAGCGGTAGCTTTTAGTTTATTTATTATTGACGAGCACCATTCATGCAACCTCACAGTTATGGGGCGTCTGAGCAACCAAGGAAGATTATGGTCCCTCTCAGACAAACACAGATGACAAAATTTGTTGAGTGGGTATCTGGGTAGATGAAACATATTAAATTTTCTTCTTTTTTTTTGTTCTTTTGATTTTTTTTTTAGACGTGTCAATATATATGACAATAAGGAATTGACAGATATCCCTAAAACATATTCTGCTTTATGAAACTAGTAGACTATTACCACTCTGATTTAGATGTTACTTTGAGCTTAGCAACACAAAGATTAAACAACTGCTAACTTACTTCAAGTCAAACTGAAGTAGTAATTGTTACTTTTGTATTAGCTGCAGTTTCATAGTGCATTAAAACTAAATAAAAAAAAATTAAACTAAGATTTATAAAATGATCTAAATGTTTTAATTTCAGACAGAAAAGTAACAGTTATCCCTGTTGTCAAAAGATAACATGTTGATTATTGAAAACATTTTAAATATTTATATCATTTTGAATTTGATTCATGGACTTGAGCCAAAATATGGATTAATTAATCACTAAACTAGTTACTTATTGAGCAGAAAAAAATATTATTCTTTTTACAGTTCTGCACTCTTTAAAATGACACAAGCTTAAAAAGCTTTCAGCAGCTCGATAACTAGTTGGGCTATGTGCTCAGGTAGCCACCATGCAAATGGCTGCTTAACTAGCTATAGCAGTTTTATCCTAACAACAGTGATTGTTGGTGCTCCTTTGGTTTATATGTCATTAAAATATTTCAAAACGGCCACATTTGTCTTTGAAAGTCGCAGAAAAGTGAGTCAGCCTTTTTTCAGCCAGCTGGTCAGCAGTGCTCTGCTGCAATTGGGGGTTCTGCATGACTCTGTTGCACTCTGCTCTCAACGGCAGCAGAAACTTCTGGTCATTGTACGATGAAAAGTTTTACAGTTCTGAAATGTAACGTTTGAAATGATTCAGTCCTGGCCTCTGTTGACATTGCACAGCAATTTAAAAACCCCTTTTTAGCTGTGATGATTTTCAATTCACTATCTGTATCTTTGTTCTGCAAATGTATTCAAGTGCAAAAAAAGTGGAGGCGACATCACAGTCAAATGATTGTTTTATTTTTTTAATATGCCTTACTGTCATGGTGAAACGAGTTGAATTTCTTCCTTAATGTGAACGTCTTCATGCTTGATTTGCTTTGTTTGCTGGCCAAAGATTCTGCAATTAGAAAAGCATCAGTAACATGACAAGTCAGATGTTCTGAGCTAAAATGATATTTACTTTATAGCCAGATTATGCAATCCACTGTTAGACAAGGGTGGTGTTTTGTAGATGTACTATAAACCTTCACGCTGATTAGGACCCCTCCGGGTTGTTTGGTGGGTAAGATATGAGCTGAACACAATATTTTTTAGTACCCTGCTTTGTAGTGGTAAAACTGCTTCTAAATTACATCAGGTTTGTCTTTCACATTTTTTTTATTTTTATTTATTTACTATTTGACAGATTTATAACACACAGCGCCGTCCGCAGAGATGATTGCCGTTAAGAGACGCATTGTCTTGAACCGCACACTAACAAGTAATGTAGCCGTCATGACTCCTATTAGCAGGACCGCTGCTTACTTAGGCATGTTTTAAGTCATATTTTCTGTATCACTTTATTAAAGATAGGACAGTTTTTACTGCTTTAATGAACTAACCCTTTAGTTTTTAACTGTCTTTCAGGAATATACTAATCTGCTCACTTTAGCTGACCTGCTAGATTTTATGTAGATAATGATTTAGACCATCTTGCCTCAGATAACATAAAGTTAGGCTTTCCTAAATTCTCTCTGAATTGTTGTCATCCTGAAAGCCATCTGTAGATACTAAAACTTTTTTTCTTGAGCTTTATGTGGTTGGAAAATACCTTCAGGCTTGAAAGAGACAAAGGCCAAATTCAAAGCATTGAATTGTGAAATCAAACTTCTTTTAAGTTTTGTTTGATATATACAATATTAGTATAACAAATGAATGTAGCATAGTAATGTGATTGTGCTATGAAATGCCACTTTGTGCCTGGAAGATATACATTACACCACCTTTAAATATTTGATAGTTGATAATAACTTTGTTGATATGGGACAATATTGACTTGTTGTTAACTACCCTTAAACATGGTTGAGTTTTGAGTATTACAGTGAAGTTATTACAACATTTAATGTTTTCTTGGGATGTGTTTTTACTCTAGTAGATGAAATGGAAACAAAGAGGGCCTGCACCCAGAAAATTAACCTTGCTCCTGCAAAATGGTCTCTGAAGTGGAAACATGCCTTCTGTGTGTAAAGTCCATAAAATCTGAAGGATGACTGGGCAACAACAACTGTACTGTAGATTAACCAGCAGCAAGCGTGCAAATTACCATGTGTCATCAGTTGAGGCTCTTAAGATGTCCAGTAGATCACGAAAAGTGCACTGAAATTAAACCTGAGCAGAAGCTGAAGTTGTATTTTCCTAACTGTTGGCTTGTTAATTTCTCTCATCCACAATGTTTCCCTTATTGTTCATGAATTTAATCATTTCCAGAGTGGTGATAATTAAACAAATGAATATAAATGTGTTTCCTTCTAATGTCTGTGTTGCTTCTCATGATGTAACATGAGAAACAACGTTTTTCTTTTTTACAGCATTTTTTTTTTTTACAATATATAAAAGTAAATGAATTTTATTTTAATGATGGGTAAACGGTTGTTGTAAAAATGTATTCAGAGTACAGTGCATTGTAGAAGTTAATACTTCTAAATATTTTAATTTGCAGAATTAAAATATTTTGAGGGGGATTTTATGTTCAGAACAATAAAACCACAAAAATAATTCATGTTTTTCAACAAAAATAAATCAAAGCGTGTACAGAATACACACACACACAATCTTTGCATTACATTAGAATTTTTTATAATATTGACAAACATTGAGATATTTGAGTATTTTCCTCTTTTCGTCATCTGTGCTTCCATCATGCTGTCGTCTTTAGCATTTTGGACAGTATCGTGTCCTGTGTGAGTCTGGATGGATGAAATTCCCGCTTCATTAAAACTGCTTGGATAATATTTCTTTAGCAACTTAGATTGATAAAGTTCTAATTTAAACAGTGAATGCAATGCTTTCAGCTCTCAAGCGTATATTTTCTGGTTAATTTGAGCTCTCTGTCTGAAAAATATAGTTTAGGGAGAGAAAAGTTATTCATGTAAAAGTAGATTTTTCATCCTCAGCTTCTCTTTACATCCATTCGCATAAAGATTTTGCTCAATAATGAGACTTTCATTAAGAATTAATGCCTCGTACTGGTTAAAAGGTCAAAGTTCAGCCTCATGAAAGCATTTCCCACCTGCATTGACTTTGCTATGAGATTAAATAAAACGGTGTGGCTCTGAAGCAGAGCAGACGGTGAAAAGCTGTTCAGATATCATCTATTTATTTTTAATTAAATGATGGTATGTTGTACGATAAAACCCCATTGATTCACATGATGGTTTAATTTGCTGCATAATTGACTTGTGAAAGCAGGAGTAAACGCGCTCAAATATTGCTGTGGCTTTATTAATGTAAAGACTCAAATAGAAAAGACATTTAGCAGAAACTGAGAAATCACTGAGAGTTTAAATACTTTGAACTGCAGCCGAATATCCTTCATCCTCACAAATAAACACATTAATGATTTGTAGAATAAATATCACAGTAATATGTATTCCTCAGTGAGTTTTGTGAGTAACAGTTTATTTTCTGTAAAATCTATTTGAGGAAATGATATTTTTCCTAATTTCATACTACAATTATGGAAAGCTGCTTTTTCATAAATGTTTAAATTTGAATGAAGCAGCTCTTCAGTGATTTGTAAACCCTATCAAGGATTTGCCGTTTTTTATTTCTCTTTATGGTCTCTTCCCTTGCCAGCTTCTTCATGAGATTTGATTCATTTTTGCTGCTATTAATGAAGCTTCATGCATCACCAAGGGTTCTTTTTCACAAAAATTAGATGAGGCATCGATGCAAAATGGTTTCACATGAAGTCTGTGTCAGGCGAATTTGTAACATTTTGAAGAAGCTTGGTTGGGATTTAACATTATATCACTGACACTTCCTTCTTTGACTTTAGCTGAGCTGTTTTCTTGTAAAACCTGACATGCTGGCCAGTGCTAGATGGCTTCTGAAAGCTGTTTCGTGGTAAAACATTTTTCTCAATTACTTCTGAAGTCAAAGGTGGGAAAAAATGAAAATATTTTTTAACTTTGTAGTAAAAAGTGAAATGATGTAACCTATGAATAACATGAGGTTTTTGTTATCAGTCTCGACTGTGACTGTGTTTTTATTCTGCAGGTATTTGTGTACATTCAAAAACATCACTGCAAAGCTTTCCATCTTTTGAGTAGGGAAAATGTCTCTGGAAAGGTTTCTTCTTTTACATCATTTGTAAATGATTAATTCATTAATCCAAAGCATCAATATTTTGCACATAATTTGTGGTGAATTCTGATTTTCTTTTTTTACCAAATCCTATTCAGCAACTTGTTGCAAGAAGATGCTCCATAGGCACATAAAGTTCACAGTGAAGAGGTGAAGACCCACTTTTGTAGCAAAGCTAAATAAAACCGGTTGCAAAGTTGCATCAAACATACAATTTTGAATTCTTCAAATTAAATGGTATTATTGAACATCTTTTCAGTCCCTCCAGGATTTCGTGATTCTTGTTGTAATTTCTTGTGTTTGTGGTACTAATTTGGAACTATTTGCGTTTATTTATGATAGTAAATGCAACTTTTTATTACTTGCTGTATAGATCATGGACTATAATATGACATCAATTAAGGCAGAGGCTTAAGTTTTACTTAACTTACATTTGACGAAGTTTACCTGCATTCATAAAGTTTTGTAAAAAAAAAAACAAAAAAAAAACTAGGAATAATTCCTGAAGAAGTGGTAATTTGCTTCATCATTTCTTCCACCAGTACCACTGACTCCAAAACAGCATGATGCTGCCACTACCATGCTTGTGAGTTTGTACTGAGCTTCTGGGGTTGAAATCCTTCACTCTACTGCAAAGCTTGACTCAAGCAACTCTACTGATTCTGCCGAGAAATATTTTGAAGGTGTTTCTTTTCTCTTTTAATGAATCTAAGCCTAAAAAAACCCCTAAAAACCAATCATTTAAATGCATCTTAACGGCCATCATGTGTACAAATCTTATATAATTATCTTTTTTTTTTCTTTGCTAAATACAGCCAGTGATTGCATGCATGCTGTGCAGAACCCTCTGAGTTGTTTTTAGTTTATCTCCACAGGGTTCATTGCAGACTCCCACAGCAAACACTGGGAATGCTGCTTCCAGAGTGCAAGCTCTCTTCATTTGGAGACATTAATCTTTAATAGATTTTTACATAATGAATCATTCCTTGGACTAGGAATCCGCATCATTCTACAGTCACTATTTTCAGCTTTCGGTTCAACTGAAATCGAACTAAAACCTTGTTTAATGTGAAAAACCTGTAGAAAATAACAGTATTTTTGAGAATATTTTATAGACATTGCCTAAGTTTTCTCTATACAGACTCTGCGTGAAGGTTAAATCTCTCCTGATTCAGTTTTGATTGAGCACAGAGCACGTTTTATGGTATATCTGTTATAGACACATTCAGTTTTTATTCTGTGTCATATTTCTGATTTATTTAATGCTTCTGCTTGACGTTATTCTCAAAGTACCGTGTCGATTTTCCCATCTGAAATATTACCAACAAAAGAGTGAAGGACGCCTCTTAGCGCTGCTTTAAATCTCTCGCTCTAAGCCGTCCTTCAAGGCAGGTTTCACATTCAGTATCAGCAAGTACACTGAACTCCCAAGTTAGAAAGAGCTCATCTTTTTAAAATCCTCCTACAGACAACTGCTGTTTAAATGATCTCTTGGTGAAATATGAAACAAGCAGCGATGTTGAGACACACAATCAGTTTTGAACAACTAAAATTACATGAATGCCAATTTAATCTCTCCTAGTCTTCTCCATGTATTCAGGAAGGATTAATCATGTTTAATTTAGCTAAATTTGTATCTACAGTCTAATCTCAGACTGAAAATTGAGATGCCTTTTTGAACAACCTTTTATCTGAGTACATTTATTCAGCAGGAGAGAAAAAAATCATGTTAGGATATAATTATTTTTAATAAAAATCACTGTTGGCATAATACTTTGTCTCCTCTTGTAATATTTTACAAACTAGGAGCAGACAGAGAGACGGATCTTTGATCATTTCTTTTATTTATTTATTTTTATCTTCCTTACCGTCATTCTCACTTTTGCGTTGCAGTAAAATAAAATGGGGGTCCTTGTCGAGCCAGTAACTAAAAGAATTAGACTTTGTTTAATATTTTAGTTATATCCCAGAAAGTCATAAGAAGTTCCTAGAAACTCTGATAAACCAAAATAACAAGGTGCAAACAAACTATGACTTACATTTTTAGTGTTAGTTAATAGTCATAGCATGTTCAATCATTTTATTTTATAGCTTTTTACACATCTTTTCTAGCTGTGACAGTAAATGTTGCCTGCACTTGGAGTGTTGGAGCTTGGAGAGCCGAGTCTGGTCAGAATCTTATTACATGATCTGAACTATTTAGCCAAACAAAAGGATGTAGGGAAATAAAATGAAATGCCATATGACACAAACAATTAAATTTTATTTGCAAATTTTTGTAAGGATCTTAGTAATGTTACTGCTCAAGACTTTTCCAGTTGAAACCAGATCTTTACTTTTAAGATGAACTACTGATTCCTCGCTTTTTTGTTTTAGGTTAGTTGGCATCATCAGAATCATACTTTCTAAATGCCAGAGTGATAAAGTTTTACTTCAAAATGCTTGTATAACATTTGTTTTATTCATTCTAACATTTATTTTGTAAAGTCCAAAAGTCTCTCTTGAAGCAAAATAGCCACACAACATGATTCAGCGACCACCGTACTTCACTGTTGGATTGGTGGTCTGAGGCTTGGATGCTTCTTTCTTTTTCCTCCTAAATGAAGAACACACTGGTCATTATGGCCACGCACTTAAATTTTAGTTTCATCACACCACAGGAAATGTATTTGTCTTCCACTGTATTTCAAACTTTTTATGTTGCTTTTGGAGTAATGCATAATTTGCGGCCTGACTGGCCTTTCAGACCATGTTTATACAGAAATAATTGGGAGAGTTTTTGCTTTTGATCAGGGGAAGGAGATTATATTTTTTGCACCAAAAACATTTCTTCCATTCTTAGACATTTCCATGATGTTGATTGATGAATGCAATTGTTTGAACCAGGAATGCATTATGAAAATTTTGGGCCAATATCGATATTCAATAATAGTATCCCTTTAATGGCCATTCAATAATATTTACTCATATTTTTGTATGAAAATGTATCCAAGGATGAGGTTTATTATTGTCTTCCTGTTATCATGGATGATTTCTTTTGTTTTTTCCATGATGGTTGTCCATAGGTGCGACTATTTAACTCAAGCCCTTTTCCTGCATTCATAAAATATAAATCATTTTGACCTAAAAAATAGGAAATGTCAGATTTAACTGTCAGATGCTGAGGGGAAATAAAAGGTCGTGTGTTTTTAATGCAGCGTGAGTGAAAATCTGGGTTTAACTATAGCGAGAGATTGGTAATGTTCTTTTTAATAAATGATTCGGTTTAATAATTGCGTCCTTGTTCTCCTCCCTGCAGTGATCCTGTTCTGCATGGCAGCGCTCATCTTCCCAATAGGCTTCTACATCAACGAGGTGGGAGGTCAGCCATACAAGCTGCCCAACAACACGGTGGTGGGCTCCTCGTACGTGCTGTTTGTCCTCTCCATCTTCTTCACCATAGTGGGACTGCTGTTTGCAGGAAAAGTTTGCCTCCCAGGCTGAGGACTCCCCGACCCTGGCCTCGGGACTGTCTCCGGAGGCTCTGAAAGTATTACGGGATTTCCAAAACTACAGACTGAAAATCAAAAAAACGACAAACTTTTGCCCTCAAAACCCGAGACGGGGAAGGCGACGCTTACGTTTCAAGGGACCCGCAGCTCCACGGAGAACTACATAGAGATGAATAAATGAACAAAACACTAAAAAGGGGACATGAGCACAACAGGGTGGAGGCTGTCGCAGTTCCCTGCAGCTCACTGCTGATTTCAGATGCAGCCGATTCTCTTTCTCCCTCTGTGTTGTTGCTCTGATAGAATGGGTGCTTAATGTGCCGCTGTCATGGCAGCCGCAGTAACAACGATGGCACACATCTCCGAAGTACCACTACAACCACTCCTCGACTTGATTTCCAACCGCCCCTCAGCACACATTTGCTTCGTCATGGCCGCTTCTGTTGCTATTTATAGCTTCTCTGTGCTATTTTCAGTTTTCTGTTGTTTTTTTTTTTTGTTTGTTTTTT
Organism: Poecilia latipinna; assembly: GCF_001443285.1. NCBI lineage: Eukaryota > Metazoa > Chordata > Actinopteri > Cyprinodontiformes > Poeciliidae > Poecilia > Poecilia latipinna. Next base: position 122,043 of record NW_015112658.1, on the reverse strand, counting down.
TTTCTGTACAATTTCTTCTTCTTTCCTTCTTCCGGGTCCCACCACCTCTCCGCTGAGGTAGCGTTAGCGTTATTGAGGTTCGCTGAACTGAATCCTTTAAACAGAATCGGGTGTGAAGTGTCTTTGTCTGCCATATTGCACGGCCCCAGGTGTGCGGCCGAGGAGAGCTGCTGTTACGGCACACACTTTCAGCCTGCTGTGGATGAGACGTAGATGCAGGTGTGCGTCCTCTTCATCTTATCCAGCCTGCTAGGCTACCAGAACAGGAGGTCAAGCATCATAAAGGAGAATGCCACTCAATCCAAGACCATGCATAGTGTTATTTCTGCAGGCAGCAAAGTAACAGACATCTCAGTTAAACCAGTCATTCTCTTGCACAGCTTCAACTATCAGCCATTTGAACACAAATATTTATGGCAACATTTACAGTGGACAAAATCTTCTCTAAGGCTGTAAATCTCTGCAGCGGTGAGATGGACCCCTATAATCTTGACAATACAGATTTTTTTTTTCCCCATTAACAAATTATGGAAACATGTAAAAGCTGATATTAAGTGGTATTCTCCTTTAACCTTTGATGATGGTGATAAAACGTGAGCCAGGGAAGGTTTTTCTGATCTTGTTTTGTATGACAGTGAAGGCACTGGGACTGCAGGTCAGGTCCATGCATGGCGCTGTGCCTCATAGTGCAGCTTGGCAGGTCTGTGAACGCAACACACACAAACACACCTTCACGCTGTCCGCACTGAAGCTGCAACAAGTTGGTTTGCTTCCATTACAACCCCCCCAAAAAAAATTAGTTTTCAAAAAAAAAAAAAAAAACATTTAAAAGAAGATTATACTTTTTAATGCGTTTTTACAAAAGAATTCACGCCTGTAGAAACTTCAGTGTTGTGTTGGGGAGATTTTTTTGTGAAAGACAAACACACACAGGTTCAGCTTTTAATATTCCTGCCGATTAAAAGCTTCCCCACATAACAATACTGCCACTGCCATGTCTTACAGTGGCTCTGGATGAGTATTAAGGCCAGTGAACGTCTACTCAGGTCACTTGTCTTTTGCACCCTAAATGACTTCCCTCTTAATTTTTCTTTATTTAGTCTGTCTTCCCATCATCTATTACTTACTTCCATGTCCCAGCTGAAGAAAAGCTGTTATCTTTGGGATGGTGTGTTCAGGGCATTGGTTTTCCACAACGACCAATGTTTCCATGTAGCCTAAAAAAAAAAATCTATTTTGATCCCATTCAACCAGAATTCCTTGCTCCAAGTGTTTGCTAACTGGAGACAATTAAAAAAAAAAGTTCAAGAGGTATGAATACCTTTGCAAAACGTGTGTCCTCCTCCTCCTAGCAGGTTTTAAATAAGTCCAACTTTGTCCTTTTGTTACATTTTATGCGTCTTTAGTTATTAAATTGAAAACAGAAAATTTCTCATATAAAGTACTTTCACACTGCAGCCTGAAACTTTCAAGACATCTTTCAAGAATCGCATGTGAGATCACACGTCTGCGTTCGCAGCAACAGCTTTCTTAGTCAGCAGTGTTCAAACGTGAATATGACGAGCTATTATTGAGAGAAAAAGAAAGCGTCGCGAGCGTGGATATTAATCAATATTAATATTTGACTCTAATGCAAAAATCATATATAATTTAAGCTCTTTGTAAAATAAAACAACAAAAAAAAAACAACAACATCCCATTGAGTTTTATTGTTGGACTTTCTGCTTCCACTACCTTTCTTCAGCTTAAGTTTATGCTGGGCTTCCATTTGAGTATTTTACTCAACTTGGACTGTCTGTGTCAGTAAGAGCCATTGCAGTTGAACTCAAGTCGTACTGCATCCTTACACTAATGCAAACACAGAATTTCTCACCTCCTGTGGCTTTTATTTATGAAAACAACGTTCAACTCTGAGTAGTCGTTGGGTTAAATAATCTAGAGTAGATAAATGGCTGATATCTGTTGAGATGGATTCAGCGTGTGGTAGGCCTGATCAATTACAAATAGTCACAAAATTACTCAAACAACAAACCACTATAACTTGCATTATTTTTCCATGTTCTGCTTAGGTAAATACAGGTAAAAAGATGTTTTCTACACCTGGAATATAATAAAAGCTTTTTAAAATGTGAGCTTTATAAAAATAGCCTGTCCCAAAAGCAAAACAAAGAGGTTTTCCGTTCTTTACAATTAAGTTCACAGTGAAATTAGACGAGGAGGAACGAATTTGTTGACGCAGTTTTCTGCCTGTGTGATGCAACACCTTTTAGGCTGTTTTCTTTGAAGTCTAGCAATATTTTCCTGATGGGTTCTTGGAGATTATATACAGCCAACTACATTTTTACCCCCGTCAGATTTAGATTTATGTTCCTCCTTGTTGCTTGATTTCACTTCCTGTTTTGGGCCTTTGGTGATGAGCTCCAAGTTTTTGACATTAGAAGGCCTCATTGTCATCACCCTAATCTTTAGCATCCTCCACAGATTCTCTATTGGAGAGAAACATGTTCATGAAATATCAAATAAAAAAATAAAAAAACTTAAAGCCTAAGTCTGCCATTTAATTAGAAGAAAATTTGCTACCTTGCACAGTATATTAAACTTTAGTCACCAATGCAGTAGCAATGTGTGCATCGTTGTAGTTACAAAGGACAGCCTGTATGCAGAATTTGGTAGGAAAAGCTATTTAAAGACCCTTGTCTGAAGTTTCTGTTTACCAAAAAAAAAATTAATTTATTAAAAATGTGTTGGGCTGCTGGGAATACTTTTAATACCATTGATGCACCCACTGAGATGTTAAAGGTCACAGAGAAAGACAGAAAATGTGGGCTAATCATCATTTACATTGTCAACACAATATTTGGCACTAGATTCTCAGACATATTTAAATGTAAAAAAAAAAAAAGATATATATATAGATTTTTAGGGGGGTAAAAAACCCAAAATGCCCATTTCAGTGTAAAAAAAAGCATATTCTGTTTCCAACCTTCAAGATAAATCAGGATGGATCGTTATAATTTCAAAACAAACTAGACTACGAGTTATTTTCTGTAATAAACAACCCTAATAACAGGACAGCAGATGCATATTTCTGCATCCGCCAACTTTTCAAGTGATTAATACATTAATTTTATCCTGCTAATGTTTTTCTCATGTGCTCGTTAATCATTGCACTTACAAACCTTTGCTCTGTCTTGCCTGAACATGCTTGCCCATGTTTCCATCTCAGACGTCGGAGTGATTTCTGTACGTTTCAAACTGAAGCTTCTTCCTCATCCAGACACTGATCATCTCCCATCAAATCACTGTTTGCACAGTAGATGGCTTCGTCCTCACAAAAGTCATTTATTTCTCTTTCATTATGTTTAAACACTCTAAATCTGGCATCATATAAGCTACCGAGACACAGATCTTTCATTCACCATGTGTGTTTGTGTGTGTTGAAGCAGTCACAGCCGCCCTGTTTGCTAAGTCTTAGGTATTTGTTTTCTATTTCTGTTTCCTGCTCGGCTTCTCTGACTCTCGGTCTGATGATGTGTTCTACTAAACTATACACTCTGCCTCTGGTTGGTCTAGTATTGTGCCATGACCTGTTTCTGTTTAATAATGTACAGACACAAAAAAGGCAAGATTTCTGTATTAGGAAGCACTGTGCGTTCAACAGTATAGGTAACAGACATAGAAGCACCACAAATGTATAAAAAAAGAAAAAAAAAAGAGAAAACTTCTTACCTCATTGTTTTTTTTTTGTTTTTTTTGTTTCTGCTATTATTTTCTAATGGTGGCAACGTGTGTGCCCTCTAATTTGTCTCTTGCCTTGATCGGATGTCTACACATAAAGCCTATGTTGATAGGAAATTATTTATCACTGAATAAAAAGAGAAAAATGGGTGTGTGTGACTCTGACACGGTCTGTTTTGTGCTCATTTAAAGCGATAACCTGAATGTCTTTTTTTTTTTTTTTGTTAGCCCATTTAAATAGAATCCCATCAAGAAGTTGTACATTATTGTGAAGCTGAAGGAAAGCTACACATGGGCTGTCGTATTTTTCTCAAATTAAAATCTGGAAACTATTTATTCAGATCCTAGACCTAATTCTTCTGTCTCATAAAAACAAATTTAAATTTACATTTGGAAGACGCTACATGTAAATGTGAGTGCACTTGTAGCTAAAACATGAGTATTGTTAAAATTTATAAACCTATATCTGAGTACTAATTAAATCAGGCACTGCAGATCGATCTTATCTGGATGTATTTATTCATTCCTACAAATCGAGCTCCACCATTCTGGTCATAGCAGCTGGATAACAGTTGGGTTTTTTTTTGGCAGATTTTTTTTTTTTTCAGGAAAAAAAAACATCTTGTTTTTTCGGCTGCCTTATTACTGAAAAACTGGCCATTATGTTATTGCTTCTGGCAGCGGTCACTGTTTCAGCACTATAAGCATCTCTACTGCTGTACAGAAGCTGAAAGAAAATGTCAAAATTATAGCATTTTCTGAAAATGCTCAAAACTCAGATATTTATTCTACCGCATTGTTCCTCAGCCATAATTGCAAACCTAGTCATTCTGAAGCTTTAGAAATATGCCTATTAGGAGAATGTTAACTGAGACGCATCAAAGAAAGATTTCCTCTTTTTTTTATTTGTATAGCTTTATAGATCAGACTTGGTAGTAAGTCAGCAGGAAATGGTTTTCACCTGCTTGTTGTTCTCTACCTGTCTGTGTGCAGCTGATGCCCACTGCACCTCCATTAGCCTCTTGAGTCACCTGAACCGCCAGCTTAGGCTTTTGTGGTGTGTGCATTAAGTTTTTTTAACACAGTAATCGGCTCCATTCGCTGCAAACTACTGCGAGCGTTTACCGGTGACGTCTCTCACAGCTGCGCTTCATTCCAGGGATTTAGATGTTTTCCTGGTTGATGGAGCCAACTGCTGACGGTGTTCCTAAAAACAGTAAACACCTCAGGAGCCAAACTCTCAGAAATCTATAGTAATTACTGATGCCATCTGCTGCTGCTGCTGCTGCTGTTAAAACCTGAGACTGGGATCTCCTCAACGTTCCTATAATCCTGAGCACCAATTATTTCTCAACACACGATGCCCCCTTCACCAAAGAAATCAGATTAAAGAAAACTTTTCGCTAAAATTGTTGTGTTGTTTATTTTATATAAGACTTATTACGTACATCTTATCAGACACAGCTGAGTCTCAGACCTCCCTCAGGTTTGATTCGGGCCATTATCAGTTTTTGAGGATTGTTTAATAGTCTGAAGTAGCCATTGGCTTTGTAGTGCACCATGATGGATCACTGCAATATGACTGATACAATTATGATCCCCCCTGTAAAAACAGTAAACCTTCTGCTGAGAGCTTCAGGTTTATAATGAGACATAAATCTTTTACTGCTGCCTTCGCTCAGTCATCTGCTGAGCTGAAGCCTCATTTCTTCACTGGCTTGTTTTGACCACTGCTAACATCCTTTCAGCTCCATAAAGCAGATGAAATATTTACTTTCTCTTCAGGCAGCTGAAGACCTCAGGTGCCTCAACGTGACGTAGGAATAGATGGTGTGTGTGGGTGGAGGCAGAGGCAGGAAATTTCTCAGTGTGCACTGGATGCATGTATTGCATAACATCTCTGTGTGTATATATATATATATATATATATATATATATATATATATATATATATATATCGTTTGATAAACGACAGTGTCAGTACTCTGCCAGGTGCAGTTAAATGAAAACATGGCTGCCATCTGTTAGTGAGAGGCAGCACAAAGCAGGCCTGCAGTGTGGAGGTCAACTTTTGTGACGATGGCATAATCTATCGGTCTATGTCCAATTTTCATTAAAATGCAAGTACAGGTGCAGAAAAAGAAAAATATCTACAAGACTCTTTCTGCAATTCAATTCTTTATCTAACACTTTAATTTCAGTGGTTTGAAGAGGCTTCTCACAAATTCATAAACGAGGTTTTAAAGGTTTGCTGATTAGGTTTTTAAATTCATACCCAGACCCATTCTCAAGGCCTATTTTTGGCACCGCTCTCCATTTATCTCCATCTATCTTCCCATCTCCTCTGAACCATGTTTCAATTTTGTCAGAAAGTTTCATCACAGTTTCAAATACATTTTTTCCTGACAAACACTAGATAAAAACAGCACAAGACAGACAATTAGCCAATGAAATTTAACACCTTTGAGCTGTAAGTTGTAAAGTGAATGATGTGATTTAATAGAGAATATTTTATCCAGTTTGAATCTTTTTATGAATATTTTCTCTTGAACTTTCTTTTGGTAACAATCAGTAGAAACTATGGATGAACTGAAGTCTCTGTGAAATCCCTTTCCATCCAACGATAAAGGAATCCGTGTAAAGAAATAATTTTTCTGAAGGATGCTCTAAAAATTAATTCCTCTCTGACATTATATTTCATATATCCTTTATCTGTTACTACGAGGCAACTATGGCACTGTGCAGCCAACTTTGTTTCTGATGACTACATTTAATCAGTTGAGTTAGCTAAAACTAAAATGTGCCATCAAAATGAACACAGTTTGAACCAGCCTCACTGTTGCACCTTTAGTAAAGTATTCCCACAGCAATATAAGGGTGATTTGTTCAAGATGATGTACAGAGTCAAGTTTCCTCCCCATAATGCTATTTTTTTTTTTTAACCAATTTTGGTCTGATCTGGATACAGTGTCTTTTCCTGGACAAACTTTAAACTTCCTCTCAACAGCGGCTTTCTTTTTGTCAGTCTTCCATTTGTAAATAATTGATAGTCATCCTCAGGAAGGATTCGCTCACTTGAGCTTTTGATCTGCAACTGTTTGCACTGGATTTCATGTAGGTGTGGAAGAGTAAATGGGGCGGACTCACTTTTCAACTTTTTTATTTGTAAAAGATTTTCCCACTTCATGAATATGCACCACTTGCTATCTTTTTTTTTTTTTTTTTAAAAAAAAAAAAAAAAAAAAAAAAAACAATTTTTATGGTCTATCAAATAAAAATGTGAAAAACTTTTAATTTCACTTTATAGTTAAGTCTCAGATGAAAATTATGCAAAAAACCTTTTTCATGTTTTGGTTCAAGCATGTTTTTTGAAACTCAAACTCCATATTATTTCCTAGTGTTTGTAGACCTGGATCATTATTTTCAGGACTCTGCATATAGTCTTTCATTAAAAAGAAAAGATCTTACTGAAAACTCATTAAATAGATACGTTTTAATCTTCAATATCAGCGAAGCCAGAAAAATGTTCAAGAATTCTTTCTGTCTTTTAGACTAACTCCGGCTTTCAAAAATGGCTTAGATATAAAGTCGTGAAAGAGAAACTATGAATGTTTATCATTTGAAGAAGCACCACATTGCTGTGTTTATTTATACAATGTACCAAAAGGGCCTGAATCCCATCGGTTTCATTGCTCCATTAATCTTAATACCATTAAAAAGCCTCAGTAAGTAGTTTAAGTGCAGTTTACACTCAAATTTGGAGCAAAGCACATTATTTGAAGCCTTGGGGAGGCTTTGATGTTACTAACTTTAGCTGGCCTCAGTACTGATTGATCTTAAAGTGGGCGATAGATGCAGTGATGTTCCCTCCTGGCCGGATGTCTGTATGCTACGTACGTCAGCATGGACCTTAAAGCAAATCTGCTGCTGAGGCAAGAAAAACAGAAAGCTGGGAGGAAAAGGCTTTTAGCGGAATGACCACAATGTTTGCAGAGATTCATCATTTCACCTTTGCTAAAAGCTGCAAAAGATTTCGTTTTTGAAAACCCGTTCCTACATGAATTCATATGCAATGAAAAGAATGAGAATAATTGTAATGCTCTTTTAGATTTGGATTAAGCCATTCTACCACAAGAATATACTCTGATTTAACCTGTTACTTTGTAGACCTGACTGTACGTTTAACATTGTTTTCCTGCTGAAATATAAACTTCTGCTCTAGCCTCAGGTCTTTTGTACCTTTTTAATTTTTTTCCAGGATCTCCCTGTTGTTAGCTCCTTCCTTCTTCTCTTTATCTATCAGCTTCCTAAATGAAAAAAAGCTTCTCCGCAGCTCAACGCTGCCACGTTTTAGCATAAGAATAATGTATTTATCTGTAAAACCGTTCACTTTTCCCTTCCACTTTGCTATTATATGTTAGCTTGTGTTGGTCTTCCACATAAAGCTCCAATAAATACCCCGATGTTTGTGATTGAAGCGTGACATACTTATTGAAGGCACTGCTTATTTGCAATTGTTTCCTTTACCAAACTGCACTAAACGTTTGGTCAATGTGCAGAGCCCAGTTTTATGTGATGACAATGTTGCAGCGCTAATTTATAACCACTGATCTACATCTGCAGCTTTGACAGATGCAACATTCTCATCTGGCTAATATGTCTATGACAGCAGCAGGCAGAGAGCTGACTCCTGCTGAGAGCATCAGAAGGATGCACAAAGATACGGCCTGCTGTTGTATGGAGTCATCACTACTGCTGTAAGAGCATCTAACAGGAAGAACCGTTAGCCTGTGGCTTCAGGTTTCCTTCAACCAAACCTCACATCTATGTGGATTTATATGTTGGATATGTTGAAGTTTTTACTTAAAAAAAACAGGTGAAAGTCTGACTCTAAAAAGCACAATTCTTGAATTATAAGTTACTCGTTGTCAGTATTTCTCAGCAAAAACACAACTTTTCTTTGTTGAAGTTTCATCTGAGATTGACAAAGTTCACTGCAGATCGGTGCTATGCAGTCTGGTTGCAAAGGTTATGATGGATCGTTCTTTCAGGCTTTAAAATAATCCGTCCGTCCAGCCATGACTTTGATGCCTACAGCGATTTTCTTGTGTAATGGACCGAATGTATTCAGAATCTCTAACATTCACAGTTGCACTGTGGTCTGTCTTAACATAAGAAGGCAATCTCTCTCAGACCACTGGAGCTGGATGTTTTTCAAACCTTCAGTGATTGACAAAGACAATACATCATCAACTTCTAGCAATTTTTGTTGTGAGGTTTTAAGACATATATATTGTAAATCTACCAAAGTACAAAAGATGCAGAAATCTCTCTATAATGCAGCCATGTTTACATATTTTCAATGTTGAAGCGTGACACACAAATAATTTGATTATGTAAGAATATTCAATAAAAAGACGTTGTAAGTCAATAGTGCATTTTTATGCTATGAAAACAATTTTCTATGCACACATCTGCGGTTTCGATTAAAATTAAAATTCTGTGTTTGAAGCACAATTTGGTGAGTTTTATAGTGACTTCGGCTTTTGCTCAGATAAACAAAAAGCAAGGTAGAATTTTAATTTTCTGATCCCTTTTGCCCACAGAGAGCTCTTGGTCATTTTGAAGAACATTCTTGCAGATAACTGCTGGTCAGTATTTGCCACACATGTTGCGGTTCCTAATATAATTTCACATTTCAATGTCCAGTCAGTTAAAGGTGCACTTCTCTGCAACTTTTTCCTTTTTTTAGTTGCCCCAGTAGCTGCTTTACCTTTTGCCCTCAATAATCCAACCTTTCGTCGTTCTCCTGCTGCTGATCAACACGTCTCCAATGGTTCTGCTGACACATGTCCTTCCCATTATTAACAGATCCTTGTTTTAAAGCTGCTCAGTTCCTTAAGCCAGCTGAGCCAGTGCCTGTGTGTTTGGTATGTTGTTTTAACAGTGGGAGCTGCACTGTCATGGCCCACAGGACCAAGCCCGCTGACCGGGGTTTATTTCTGCAGGGCCTCCCTGTTTATTTTCAAGAGGGTATTAATTTCTATTTTGATTTGCCTCTTGTGTTATTTTAGATGAGTCATTTGGGAATGTGTGGGCACATGTGAGAACAGTCTGTGCCTCGGCGAGAACGGCAAAACGCGCACACACAACAGGGACGACTGTGAATGTGTTTGTTTGCTCCCAAACATGCATATGATAATTTTATGTATCCTGCTGCGAAGAAGAGACTTTTGTTTTTCATCTGAAGTCAACAGACAGAGCAGATTGCTTGAGTCCGTCTTGTACCAAGATTTAAGAAACGGAGCTTTGCGACTATTACATAACAAATTCGCTTAGAGGATATTTTAAATACTTTGCTTTCTGTGAAACATACCATAATTTCTCTAAGCCAAATAAACATCATTACCCTCAAGATAGGATTAAACAGAAGAGTCCCAGAGGGAAGGCAAAAAATAAAATGTTTTAATACTTTATAATCTGCAGTGGAGTTAGCCTCGGACTGAGTAAATTAATTTTCTTATCAAACCAGAATGAATTCATAAACTGTGCAGTGGTGTTTAATTCACCTTCCAGCTCGAAAACAACACAAATATTTGGGTCTTTTTGTAGTTTTATGTTAAAAACAACATAAGGCAGATCATGATTTTGACTGGGCTGTGCGCATGAAAGAGCTCAGTTTTTTCATTTTAACCTCCTAAATGGTAATAAAATGGTTATAGCTTGACAAAATTAAAATCTGTTGTTTAGATAATGTGATTTAAAAAAAAATAAATCTTTTTGGCATTGATCAAAACAAACGGGATCACAACACACCCATTTAGTGGAGAAGCGTAACCACACCTCATTTTCACCTTTCTTTTATCCTCATCACCTTTTCCAGATAATCCTTTTGTTTCGCCTTCGGCGGCGCTCCGCACACTGAACTCGCTCTGGACCAGTGCATGCTGGGACTGCAGCAGCAGCTATAATTAACAGACCTCTGTGTCACAAACGATAAGAGATGGATGTTCACAAAATTCATGTTTTTTCCCCCCACTAATAGATGCGAAACATTATTATGTCCTCTGTTTCCCAACAAAGTGAAATTATGTCATTTAGTTTAAGATACAAAGAGCCTCAATCACGGGATGTTTGATCTACTGTGTCATTTGTGTGTGTGTGTGTGTGTGTGTGTGTGTGTGTGTGTGTGTGTGTGTGTGTGTGTGTGTGTGTGTGTGTGTGTGTGTGTGTGTGCCAGTGGGTGCCGTGTGTTTGCATCATGGAGAGATATCGGATCTGAGCCAGGGAGATGGTGTCTGTCAGGGACGCCTGGAGGACGCCGCAGTCATTATGATTGTAGACGACCATAATCCTTTTTGTCCTCTCTCCTTGTCTTTTATGCAGATTCAAAGCACTTCCGATCTCTCATTCTTTGTTTGTGTTTACGCGTCTCTTTCTTTCAGCAGTAGATAAATCAGACATGTGCAGCATTCAGGCTGAGGGCTGCACATCAGCTCCATCAGGGCCGCTCCTCGCCTGGTTGGCTGCAGGAGCGGTGGACTGAAAGTTACCTCGCCAAATATCGATTACCTGCAAGCCTGTGACTTCAGCAACAGCAGAGCTGGAGTAAAACCTGTCAAAGTCTGCCAGGATGTAGGCAAAACTGGTTCCCTGCCCCCTTTCAGTTGGATGAAAGTATTTCCCTTGAAACGCATAAAATGTGGGGGGAAGCACTCTGCTTGTCAAATTCTTTCCTTCTATCGCATTTAGGAGCATTTTTTATTCTCTTTAGGTCTAACGCGAAACTGGCTCTTAAAGAAAATGTCAGTTAGTTCCTCGAGCAGATCTCTTTCTTGCTTTTTCATCTGTCCTTGAAGTCAGCTAGCTGCCATTATCATCATAGTCCCCAGACTCCAGTTCTGTCCTCTACTGAATTATGTGCGAGCCTGCCATCAATTTAATATCCATCCTCTGTGTCTGTGAAAGAAAAATGACATGTGTTCAAAAATAGATGTTGAACTCTAAAATCTACTGCAGCAGATTTCGTTTCCATGCACATTTTTTTCAGATATTTTTTCCTGTTGGAAGAGTAACACTGCAAACACCTTGAAAACACATTGTAACAGAGAATTGCAGCGGTGGCAGCTTCATGTCTGGATCCGGTTTGTTTGGCAGAGCTCAGGATGCAGAACATCCTTCAGTATGTGTTTTTGTATTATTTAATCTAATTGTTTTATTCATGTTAAAGTTTTTTTTTCTGGTGATCTTTTGGGTGGGTACAAGGAATAATCATGGCACCTAGAAAATTCTGACAAAAAAAAAAAAAGAAGACACTAGTTATCCAAGAGGTACAAGGCAGAAGAGGATATTTGCTGCTTTAAAACAACCCCAGAAAATGCATATTTTGATTATATTATTATTATTATTATTATTATTATTATTATTATTATTATTATTATTATTATTATTATTATTATTATTGGTTTAAAGGACTATAGTTTTTAAACCCTCTACTATAGAGACGTCAGAAGATGCCAACAGGATGGCCAAGTTGAGGTCAATGGAATGTGAGCATTTCAATGTTGTGATCGACTGTGATAAACAATGTCAAAATAAATAAAACAATAAAATAAAATGTGCTTACATAGCACATTTAAAAATACATATGTTGATTAAAGTACCATTTCTTACCCTCTTCCTTTGAGTCGACCCCTGATGTGTCTCTTATCAAACCAGATATAAAATGCTTTCAGCCTTATGTGTCCTCTTATCTGATTGGCTGTAAAGTCTGGATTCACTGACAGCACTAAGTCATTTTTCACATTACTGTATAAAATATTCATTGAGCAGCCACAATTTAGGCTAAACTCACTATTTGGCATGTTGTAGAGATCTGCTGTGTCATTACATTGTTACCCTGGTTTATACTTAGCTTATCTTCATCAAACAGCTGCTGTTAACACTTCCTTGTATTTGTTTCCCTTCACATGTCATGCATAGTTTTCTGCTGTTTGACCTCCAGCACAGCATTTTTTAAATACTACCACTTTTAATCAATCCTCTTCTAATATAGTTTTTTTTTTTCAGGTACGATCAACATGAACGGCTAGATAATGTCTGACAAATGAATTATAATGAAAATAAGTTCCAGTTTTCATGTTTGGATACAATAAGAAGCAGCAGAGAGAGCTGGAAAATTAGGCTTGGTTTCACTAGCAAGTATTGCTGCTGGCTGATTGTAATTTCCTTCTGAGTCAGAATGAGGGTCAACGAGGATCACTTCCTCCTTCCTGTCTGTCCTCGATCCTCTCCCATCTCATTTATTCAGCTGCATGCAGAGTCCGCACCTTTTCCCCTCCTGCTTTAAGCTAAAAGAGGGAAGAGTTTGAATTATCACAGAATTAAAGCCAAAATCCTATCCTTGCGTGTCACAGCTCTCATGTATTTCTCCGTTTTTTTTTTTTTTTTACTTCTATGTCTTCTGTATTGCAGAGCCCTTTTGAAGCAGCTTTTCTCATAGTTTCTACCAGACCTCACATCGGGGTCAAGGCTTTAGTTGGGATAGCTGGTTTTCCTTTCCCACCATCAACTTTTCACTGACCTGCCTTGAACTTTGCTGCAGACATAATCAGTCTCCCTCAGGATACAACAGACCAACCCTTCATGACTTTTTAATTTGACATCATCACAAGTCAGATCATGTAGTTTTAGTATCCTCCGGTCCCAAATAAACACAGTTAATCAGAGACTGAAATCTTATTGGCTTATTAAAGATGTCAGACTTGATCTCGTGTATCTATAAATACAATTACTCTGCTTCTTTTGGCCAACCTGTTGTATTTTACTAAGTGAAATGGTTTATTAAAAAAAAATAGAGTTTTCAAGGTTTTGAAGTTTGCCTTATAAACTTGCTGCCTCCAATATCTTCTCTTCTAAAATGAGCCTGAAGTAAATCTACTGACATTATATGGATTGATAACAAAGTTAATGATTTAAAAAACAAAACAAAACAGTAATTAAGTTTGTCAAGCACAATGGTGGCAACATCACACATATGCTTTTGATAAGGGAATAACATTATAACATGACAGAAATGATACAAGACACTTTTAATCAAACATTGTGTATGTATATATATTTTAAACTTGTGCACCCAGTTAATGAAAAATAAAAATTTGGCAACACTTTATTTGAAGGGCTGTGCATAAGACTGACATGAGGCTGTCATCAACATAAACATGAACGACTCTTCATAAATGTTTACGGCTGCTGTCATGGAGTGTCATTCAGTAAATAATGACACTTCTAATGGAAAGTTCCATTAAAACTTGCATCAAAAGTTTTTTAAAAGTGTCAACTTCTTGAAGCCATCATATTCATGACAGATGTTATGTCATATATATGTCAGTCTTATGCACACTCCTTCAAATAATGTGTTACCAAAAAAAAAAATTCTCTATAATTATTCTGCACTGAAAAAGGCCTAACATAGCAAAAGTATTTTTGTCTGAATTGTCTGTAAATGTCTGACCGGAACCGAAATACCTCTGATATTTGCTAAAAGGTTACAATAAGTTGTTGTCATAAAGCTGATAATATGTTAGAAATATACCCTTTATTGTCTTTTATGCTTTTAGGGTTTCATTTTGGCTCAACTTTCCCCTGACAGGTTAGAGTTCAACATTAAAACAAAAGGAAAAATTATGAATTTTTCTCTTCGGGAAACTTTTGTGGCTTTTTCATCCAGTGTGACTGTTTTGTGACTGAGCAGCTGATTTGGGATGCTCTGTCAGACTGTGACAGCTCTTTGTTGCTAGTGCTCTCCTCGGCCATCTCAGCAGCAGGACTGCGCTGCTGTCAAAAACCTGCTTTGCGCACATCTCGGAAAAAAAAAAAAAATCTAATCTGCAGAAATTTCACAATGAAAATTTGGACAGAAATTTGTCAGTGTTCAGCATCTGATTTTCAGTTTTCAGCCCTTATGAAAGTAGGTTTCAATCAGCAGCAAACTGCCATCTGTATGTTTTATCTGTCACTTGACTGCACAGACAGCTCAACATTTTCTCCAATGTTTAAGTTTAAATGTCTTTGAAAACTGTAGACACTGATCAGAGATCTGAAGTAACATAATAATAATAATAATAATAATAATAATAATAATAATAATAATAATAAATACATGATGTGGACTATTTATGGATGTACATTAAACGTTGTTGCTTAGCGCCATCTGCTGGTTAAAGTATCTGAAACAACTCTATGAATGTGGGCCCATAACTGCTTTCTTGTGTGTCAATCATGAAAACATAATGCTTTTCTGATTTCAGATTTGTGATGCAAAAAAATGTAAAGCTACGCCATTTATTCAGTTCTTGACCCTTAATAATAACAATAATACTGTATTTTTTTTTTTTCAAATACTCATTTTGTTTACCAGATCTGCTCTGTAGAGCCAAATCCATCAGTCTCAGGACAGAAGACTGGATACATGCTGGACGGTACAGACCAGAAGGAGATTTTCACATTTACTTAACCTTCAGTAAAAATACTATTATCTCCTGACACCACTGTAAATAAAGAAACATGTGGATCAGAAATTTGTGATCGGTTTAACATAGAGGTAACAATTACTTCTACTGCTGCAATGTTGTTGTTTTTACATTGATACACTAACTTGAAATGTATGAGTAGTTTTCAAGTAAACATCCCTGTTTGGCATTCCCATCCTTAACACAAGTGCAGCTGCAACTAAAGTAATTCAACGCCCACGGTTCATTTATAAATTTGAATTCAAATTAATAAAGCAGGCTTAGATATTTAAATAAAGCAAATGCTACAAGAAGACTATCCAAATATAGCACTATATCCTACCTCCAGGCATTCATTGAATTATTCATTCTCCTGAACAGAGATCCTAATTAGCCTTGGTCCCAGACAGCAACCTAAAGTAACCGATCAGTGGTTTCAGTGGTTGCATCAGGAGTGCTTTGTATTGAAGTGCCTGAATTGTTGGTGAACACTTAATAAATCCCATTTTTCCAGAAATTTTTTTTTGGCCTCTAGGGAAGAGGGGGTTGATCAGTATTTATTCAAAGGCTTACAGCGTTCGAAGAATCTGCTCACTGATCATAGTCAGGAAACAAATAAAGCCTTGAACAGGACACGGGTGAAAACAAGAAACAATTCAATAACTTTATTGCAATACAAAGTTCAGAGAAACAACTTCAGAAGACTTTCCCTTGAGCACATGCATAGCACAGGAATCATAGCACTGTTATGCACTGATTCACTCATAATCACCTGAATTTTTTCCACCACAATATTAAGAGAATTGAGAGTAGCTAGTTGTCTGTTTTTCAAAAGATGGCTGCTGAATAAACCCCCAAAATGTTAACGAACTGGAAGCTTTTGCCCATGTGGAGTGGACTGAGATTCCTCAGGCATGTGGCCAAATCTGGTTTCTGGCCATGACTCATGTTTGCACTCAGTCTTAAAAGATAAAGCTTGCTCTGCTAAAGCCTAAAGATGCTAGAGAAAACTATCCTAATAATAGTTGTGTTGAGCTACTTCAAATATTTTTCTGTGATTTATTTATTGAAACATCTGTTAGTTTTCCGACCTGATTTCCAATGTGCTTGGAATTATTTCAGGTGGAACTGTATAACAGTCTGATAGTATTGGGGAATGAAAAGTGGTGAACTCTTCGAATGAAATAAAAAAAAACAAAAAAAAAACACACACATCGGACTCGTATTTCTCACTGCTCCAATCAGGACAATCAGGAGGATATTTGTTCATCACATCTGCATACACGTTACAAATTCAGGAGTTACAACAGATCTTCCAAGATCTCACAAATATCTGAAATCTCCCAATTTTTTAATGGTTACAAGACCTTTCATAGAACGTCATTTCCTTTGGTGTGCATTTGGACATTTTGACCAATGGCGTTCCTTCGGCTTGTGCAGCCTCTTGGATCAGTCCAAAATGAAAGTCTATGGAGATTTCCAGTAATCGACCACAATGGAGTATATCAAAATGGCCTATATGCGCGTTTCCAGGTGTAATTTCCTAATGTAACCAAACTTAATCTCCCTTCTGACTTTCTGTATCCAAATGAACTTTACCGAAGCAATCAAACATCCTTTTCAGGACAAGGTGACCTGGAACGCTAACCCATTTCCTGACAGAGAGACATATGGACACCGTTATGACAAAATTTATTCGATAGAGTGATTTATGAGCATAATCTTTAATTGCCCCCAGCACCCATCCTTCTTAATCTAAAAATACATAAGTGCATACATAAGCCTTCCTTTCACACCAATAACTAAAAATAAATATTCCTATCTTTGTTAAACTTTTTCCCACCGCCTCTGTGAATTAGCCAATAGAGACACAGACAGGTATCAGCAATAAAACATTTCTCTCTGGTAGGTACAATTTATACCCAGCACAGAACATCTGTTTGTGAATGATTTAAAGTACAACACGTTCACAAAGGGGAGGCTCGATGGCACTGGTGCTCAGTGTGGGTACTCTTAGGGAATTAAAGTACAACACATTTTAAGTAGCCTTTGTGATTTACTTCATTCAATCAACAACAACAACAACAAACCTGAATCTATAAGAACTAAGAACTTTAAATGTTCCTCATTTGTACATGTACTTCTTAAGAATATGTGACTGGCAGTAAGCAGGCCTACATGAGACAAACTGTCTTTCTGCTGCACAGCGTGGAGGGGAGCGACCCCTGACCCTGCTCACCACAGCTACCGTCCCTGTCCACGCTTACCCATGGACAGATACCTCTGAAGGAAAACAACAGTTTAACTATTTTACTGCATTAGTTATGGTAGCACGACTAGTCAGTGCTGACTATGAGTTTGTAATTTCCTTCATCC
>NW_015112658.1:97455-101340 GCF_001443285.1 Poecilia latipinna | reverse complement strand
TGGACAGATACCTCTGAAGGAAAACAACAGTTTAACTGTTTTACTGCATTGTTTATTAAGGTAGCACGACTAGTCAGTGCTGACTATGAGTTTGTAATTTCCTTCATCCATTCCGAAAACACACAAAAAAAAGAAAAACAAAACAAACTTTCAACTTTGGGGAAAGCTGAAAGATAAATATGAGCAGTAGCCTCACCTAGGCCTGTGTAGTCCCTGTCACATGTTCTTAAGAAATACATTTACAGATGAGGAACATTTGTTACAGCAAGTGTTACAGAAAAAAATCTATGTTAAGCGACTGTTTTCGGAATGGATGAAGGAAATTACAAACTCATAGTCAGCACTGACTAGTCGTGCTACCATAACTAATGCAGTAAAATAGTTAAACTGTTGTTTTCCTTCAGAGGTATCTGTCCATGGGTAAGCGTGGGCAGGGACGGTAGCTGTGGTGAGCAGGGTCAGGGGTCGCTCCCCTCCACGCTGTGCAGCAGGAAGACAGTTTGTCTCACATAGGCCTGTTTACACATATTTTTAAGAAGTACATGTACAAATGAGGAACATTTAAAGTTCTTAGTTCTTATAGATTCAGGTTTGTTGTTGTTGTTGTTGTTGATTGAATGAATGAATGAAGTAAATCACAAAGGCTACTTAAAATGTGTTGTACTTTAATTCCCTAAGAGTACCCACACTGAGCACCAGTGCCATCGAGCCTCCCCTTTGTGAACGTGTTGTACTTTAAATCATTCACAAACAGATGTTCTGTGCTGGGTATAAATTGTACCTACCAGAGAGAAATGTTTTATTGCTGATACCTGTCTGAGTCTCTATTGGCTAATTCATAGAGGCGGTGGGAAAACTTTAACAAAGATGGGAATATTTATTTTTAGTTATTAACAGGTGTGAAAGGAATGTCTATGTATGCACTTATGTATTTTTAGATGAAGAAGGATGGGAGCTGGGGGCAATTACTGATTATGCTCATAAATCACTCTATCGATTAAATTTTGTCATAAGGGTTTCCATATGTTTCTTTCCTAAAACTGCACAAACAACATAGTCATTCTTCTTCAACATTAGCTAAGAAAATGATTGGATTATCTGCTGAGTAGCTATCTACCAGTTAGCTGCTTAACAGAGCTTAAGATGATAGCCTTACAACTGTAGATCTGAAAAAGCATGACCCAAATACCAGTGATAGGAAGTGATTATTTGAATTCTTTCCATGAGAATCCCAAACAGCCAAAACAACCTATTCTGTAAGAAATTACAAATACTACCATTACATCAAGGTGGATCATGGTCAACTTCAAAATGCAAGAACATCTAAATTAGAGGTCTATTCACCCAATCATGCTCTCATTCACACACCAATTGCTGGCCAACATGGAGTTAAGTAGATAGACGTGACAACAGGAAGCTGTTCTCTATACATCTCTTATGTCCTCTGTGGTTTCACCCTCCACTCTTTACTTGAATTTCAGATTTATCGCTCCCTTAGGGCTCCGGCTGTACCTGAGCACTGCTCCCAGTGAGCAGGTCAGCCGGGGTGACGGTGAATCAAGGCAGTGCAGAACATTTAATGAGGAAGTAACTCAACTCCACCATTGTCGCTGAGACAGACGGTACATATCTGATGGTCAGAAGAAGCGGTATATAGTGATTTGCTGGTGTTAAAAATGCAATCTTCTCTCCTGTGGTGTGTAGGTGTAGGAACATACCATGATTTCAAACAATGTTTTGATATGGGCACAAAGGAGCAAATGGTATCTCCTTTGTTTTTAAGTCAATAAATGTGGTTGGGATTAATGTGACGAACCAACACAAATAGGTTAGAGTTCAATGAAGTCAGATTTTGGCACCATTTGTTTACCCTTCTACTCCTAAATAAAATCCAGTCCAACCATTTGCCTTCAAAGTCTACTCATTCGCAAATAAGGCCCACATGTGTACAATTTAATCTCAGATTAAATCAAGCTGTTTTGTGCACATGTTTGTTAGAGAACATTGGTGGTCACACGGCATCAAGAAGACAAAGGAGCACAACAGAGTTAGGTTTTAAAACGGCATTCTAGTTTGTGAACATCTCAAAGAGCATTGTTTCACACAACGTCTGATCACAGACGTAACTTGTAGTTGCAGCTGAACATCAGTTTTCAAGTCACAGATTCTCATGAAGTTTTGCTAGACAAACAACGTTCACTTTACCCGTAAAGGTGAGCTTCAGCTTGATGAACTCCTGTAGTTTCCTTGGGTAGTTTATCTCCCCTCTGCATTTCCACTGAAGGAACCAGGACCAAATTAAATAAATGTGTTGACATTTACCTCTAGGTGAGATCATGTTGGATGCTGCATTATGCTGCCACCGCCTTGTTTCATAATGAGTATGGTCAGTTTCATATCCAGTGTTATTGTGCCTTCAGCTAATGTGTTAATGTGTTTAAATATAATGAATCCAAGAAGGTCTTGAAATGGATCTGCATTTCAGAGTGCTTCCACTAACAACATACTGATCAAATAAAAAATAATAGCATGCTACTAAAACATAGCCAAAAATCTAACAAGATATCACATCACTAATTAATGATGGCATACCAATAAAAAGGGGTTTTTAGAACCTTAAGTGTTGCTACATCTGGAAAATGCATCAGATCTCTGCAGCTTAAAGCATTTTCCCTTCCTCTCTTTAATTACTTGCAGCGTATTCAGCCGTCATCTCAGGTTCAGCTGCTTGTCTGCTGCCAGCTAAATAAAACATTAAGCCTCTATTTCTGTTGTCCCCAAAACCGCCGGGCTCAGGAAGTGACTGCGGCTGCCGATTTGGCCTTGGTCGAGTTACTTGTCCTCCAAATGATACAGCTTTAATTTGTTGTCTTATGTTTTCCTTTCCATCTCGTCACTGTTTCTATCATTTTTCTTGACTATCATCATGTTTCTCAGCAGATAATGGAGGCAGAGTTACATGATGACTCTTTGCTATCTAAATGATTACAGTAGCTGATGGTTTGTTATCGTCTTAACACAGATCCATCTCGTGAACATTTTTGACACATTTGATTTTTCTCTCAGTTTTTATTTTTTATTAATCAAATGTTTGGAGATTCATAACAAAACAGCATGCTGTAAAGATATTTAGCTCGTAAATGTTCAGCATTTCAGTCAAAATGACATGAGGAAATGACAGGAGTTGTCTTGTCATTTGCATCTATGAATAAAAAGAGACTAAATTTCCAGATAAAGTTTAAAGCCTTAAAGCATATTACACTGTGTGAAACACGTGATCTGAAACCTATAGAGGTTTTCTTTGCTCGGCACACTTTTTATTTTTCCAAATCTAAATACTCTAAAACATTGTCTTCTCTATAGTAGATAAAGTTAACACAAGCACTTTAAATCATCACAGTTTCTTTCTGTTTTTTTAAGGGCACTTGATCATTGTGCATTGTAAAGTTATGAATAGCCCTTACACTTTTTCACTTTTTCACCAAACCCTGATTAATTTTATTGTCTTCTTTGCAATAGACTGACAAAAAGTGGTACACATTTGTAACGTCAAAGGAAAATCAGGTAACACTTCATTTGAAGGGGGTTGAATAAGACTGTCATGACACTGTCATAAACATGACATAACACCTGTCATGAACTGTCATGTTTATGACAGTGTCATGACAGTCTTATTCACCCCCCTTCAAATAAAATGTTACCGAAAATCGTACTTGATTTTCTAAATTTATCACAGTTTCCTGCAGTTTGAGCCACAGATCTTCTGGCACATGTCTGCACCAGCTTTCCTGAAAATGGTCTCTCTGCAAAATAAGTGAGATAATCCAGATTAGTTGGCTGCATTTAGGGTAATGTGCAATCTTAACTTTTTCCACCAATGCCAAT
>NW_015112658.1:82180-93838 GCF_001443285.1 Poecilia latipinna | reverse complement strand
TTCACCACTTTTCCAGAGACCAGATTTTTGTGTAAACACTCTCCCTGCTCCTGTCTTGTTAGCTTGTTAGCTTTTGTGACAAAATTCCAATTTGCAAATAAACAAGTTTGTTATCAGAGCTCTTGGTGCTCCCTTTAAGAAGACACGCTTTTAATTGCACTTTATAAAGCCTTACTTTAAACCCCAGAGTTTTACTCAAAATTTGATATGAATCGGAAAAAAAAATACACAAAATCCTTTTTTCTATTATTTAACACGCATCAAACATCTAATATATGACATTCTATTTAAATGTTGGCCTATGTTATTAAATGAAGGAAGAGGCACTGCTGTTTGAGCAAGGATTCTCCCTGCACGCTTCATCCAGACATTACGGTAGGAGATCCTTCAGGTGGGCCGGCTGAAGGGTGGAGTGTTGGGAGGGCCCACAGATATGGCAGAGCTGGAATTTCTTCATAAGACAGCTGACAGGCACAGGTATGGATGTGAGGCGAGGAGGAACGCAATAAGGTGAGTCAATTCATGAGAAAAGTTTCCCAGCAGCTTAAAATAATTTTAGGAAAAAAGCACCAGACATTTGGAGTAACTTGTAAAATGTTCATTATCATGTGGAAATTTCAGCTTTTTGTATTTACTTTAAAATTAATTATATACAAAGCATCTAATGATAACTTTTCTATAAAAGCAGCTAGGACAGTTTAAACTTGTCACACTCAGCTAATTGCTGGAGGCTGAAAAATAACAAGCTGAATTTCTGTGAAAAAAGCTGAAGATACATGTTAAACAAATAACTCAGATATTTGGCTACCCATCAGTACTTTCCCTGTTCCCTCCATCAGGATGTCTATTGACCTGTACACCCCCAGCGTGGGTGACAGTGGGGCCTCCATCTGCCAGATGCAGCAGCTGCCCTGCCACAGCGCCCCGCTGCTTCGCCTGCAGGCCTGTGGGCATCACACACTCAGCCACTCAAACCTCCCTCGCAAGCCGTGCTTGAGCGATCCATCCGTGGTCGCTTCCTCTGGGGCCGTGCCGGCCCTCCGCCACAGGGTCAGCGGGGCCACGGCGGGCACCTGCAACAGCCCCTGCTGTGCTGCTTCAAGACTGGGACAGGAGGTGGGAACAGCAGCCTGGGACAGCTGCAAAGGGAAGGTGTTGGTGACAGGAGGAGGGGGATATTTCGGCTTCAGGCTGGGGAAAGAGCTGGCCAGTGAGGGGATGACTGTGATCCTTCTGGATGTCAGCAAGCCTCTCTGGGATATTCCTGATGGAGCAATCTTCCTTCAGGTGATTCTCATGGGGGAAGAAACCCCAATTCTTCTGGGGTTTTTTCTCCACTATCGTGCTTTTCTTCTTACAGGGTTTCCAACAGTAGAAATATTCTGCACTTATAGTGTTAATTCAATTTTAGGTTTTGGCTCTCATTAATGTGCTGTACTAGGAAATATGACTGTTTTGAAGTGGTGGACCAGAGCACACTGGTGTTTCTTATGAACTTTCATCACATAATATAATGACTGATTAATTCATTAACCTCAAGTTGAATGTTTTCACCACTAATGCAATTCAATGAAAGTCCATTTTATATATATTTTTTAGTTTATTCATTTTGTTATTTTTTTTAATTTATTTGTCATTTTTCCTTACGTTCAAGCAGAGAATATAATTTTTTATTATTTTTATTTTGTTTCTTTTGAATTATTTATTCAGTTTATTATTTATTTATTAATATAGTGTATATTAGGCATTCCTAATATATTTGTTTTCATCATCATTATCATTATTAATACTGTGAAAGGACATTTTTTCTTGAACTAATGAATGTATTCTCTGAGATGACTGAGTTTGGTTTCGTATTCGGCTTGTAGTATCTGCTCTCTTGCAGCCAAACCGTGCGGCTCACTCAGCTGTTAGCTGTGAAGTTGAGCTCTAGTGTTACTGTGAGTGCGTCAGGTCAGCGTGGTGGCTGGAGACGCAGGTGAGCGATCTGTTTCAGAGCGCCAGCTGCCTGCTGGTTCACAGAGGGAGGAGACATGAATCGGGTTTCACGCTGTTGGCAGGCTTTCACTTGACAAAAAAAAAAAAAAAAAAGTTTTGAAATGTTTGTTGTTGTTGTTTTTTTTTTGTTTTTTTTTTAAAGTACACATGCAGCAGACACTATACCCCCTCAATGTGGTTTTCACTGTTTCTTTCTTTCAGAGCGACATTCGGGACTATTCCTCCCTGCACAAAGTGTGTGAAGGAGTGGACTGCATATTTCACACAGCATCTTATGGCATGTCTGGACCAGAGCAGGTGATCTTCCTCTTCCCTATTTAAATATGAGCCAGAGTCGGCCATACTGAATGTCCCTGAAACCCACAGCAGCCGGACAAGCCTCTAAATTGTTAACACGTTCTCCTTGCAACCGAGAAGTCCTCCAACCTGAATGACAGGGTGTTTGTCTCCGTACCTGTCAGTATGTAATGCCACGACACTCTCGGTGGATTAGTCATAAAACGCCTTCTCAAGCAGTAAAACTATCCAGCTGAGTGACGCCTTGGGAGTTTTAAGCTAAAGTCTACTTTAGCTTAAAACTCCCTTTTAAGCTAAAGTCTACTTTAGCTTAAAAGTACTGAAGTAGTAACAATTAAAAGGACTGCTGATTTTGGTTTAAAAACTCACAAGGGAATCTTGATTTGAGTCCATCATGAAAGACAAAACACTGCACTTGCAGTAAAGTAATGCGATCTGAATTCCTGTTGGAGTCTCTGTGAAGTGACACGTGTCAAATGGGACTTGAGATAATTGGAGAACACGTGAGATCATTCCTTACTGAAAGGCTATCTCTTTGTGATTGAACACATCCATTTAAAGGTGCTCACAAGCCTTGACCTTTATCACGTTTTCAGTTTGTTTTGTTGGAAAGTGATGTGACGGACCAACACAAAGTGCAAAAACTGAGAACTGAAAGCAAATTAGTTAAACCACGGTTTTTAAACTATTCTTATGGACAAAATCTGAGAAATGTAGCATTTGTACCTAGTCCCTTTAATCCGACACCCCCAAATAAAATTCACCGCAATGGCTTGCTTGAAGAAATCACCTGATTGGTCAATATAGCCTAGCTGTGTGTAATTTCACCTAAGTGGAAAAGCAGCTGCACTGTGGCAGCGTCAGACGTTTATCAGCTGGCAAAATGCAACAAAAATGAAAACGCTGGTGGCGCTGCAGAGATCCAAACCTCGGGTGGAAAAATTTGTTGATAAGACATTGTTGACAGGACAACTCTTCCAAAGCATGGAAGAGTTGCAATTGACCTTGTTGAAAGAAAACCATAAAAAGAAAAAAAAAAAACTGGAGAAACAACAATTTTAAAACGCAATGTAAATCCCAAAATCAGCGCTCCTCATGAAGTGGCAGCATTATGGTGTGGGGGCAGGAAAGCTGGTCAGTGTAGAAGGAAAGATGAATGGAATAAATATAGAGGAATGTAAAAGTGTCGGCATAAGCCAGGCTTCACAGTAACGTACTTCTTTGTTTTGGTTTGTCACATGATATTCTAACATAATTCACTGATGTTTATGGTTGCAAAATGGATACTTTTGCAAGAGACAAAATCTACTCAGATTAACTTCAGTTGGAATTAAAATACTCTAGTACTTCTTCAAAAATTTTACTACAAAGTACACCTCCAGTTTTGCACCATTTTCTTAAATTCATTAAATTTGCAACGGATTTGTTTAACGTTTCTCTTTGTCACATTCTTTCATGAGAAAGCTTGTAATGCCACACAATCCAATCACCACATAGTTTCTGATCTGGACTAGAAACAGAGGCATTTAAACACATTAAGTTTATTTTGTCAGTGTAACGTACAGAAACTTGATGTATTCTTTTAGCAGAGCCCTCTTAATGTACCAACTCAACATTTTCATCAAGTTGAGACCTTGATTCTATTGTTTTACCACTTTAAAGGAGATTTGTTGCTGTGTTTGAGATCCTGTTCATGCTGCCTGAGAAATAGTCTGAGATTTGACTATAATACTGTAATTTTTAAGCTCAACTCTATGAATATATTAGGATTCTGTTGCTGTACAACAAGTCCAAATCATCACCCCACCTCCACTGTGGTTAATAGTTACTATTATGTATTTTATGCTCGGCTCGGAAGTGTAACTTTTTAAACAGGATCATATTCTTGTTAGAATATGAGAAACCTCTCAAGAAATCATTACCTTTTCATTTTTTACAAACTTAATATGGTGAGTGGGACCTGCAGTATTTGAGTTGTGACTCATAGTTCACTTCTGACTTTGTTGTGATTTGTTGAAACCTCAAGCCCTTGCAAAGACTACCAGAGAGTTTTCTTATCTTTGAATACATGTAGAATAAAATACTTCAATTACTTTAAGAATTACCTTTTCCAGACTGATTTAAAGCAATAATTACTTCTTTAAAGTCGTTGCTGATGTTTTTCCATCTTTGTATTGTGTTTCTCTGAAACCCAGCTGAGGAAGGAGCAGGTGGAATCAGTCAACGTCGGAGGAACCAATAATGTCATAAACGGTGAGGTATTGTTCCTCGACAACAAGTGCTTCACTAACTTCTGTCTCATGCTTAAAATATGTGATCGGAGATAGTGTTTCCTACAACACTATCTACATAGATGAGTGTAATTTTGCTCTGTCGTGGGAAGAAGTAACCTTTACCAGCTGTCATTTGTCAACTTTGCTTTGTGGTGTGGTCTGCTTTATGTCAGTGTGTAAAGAGAGAGGAATCCCCAGACTGGTCTACACCAGCACCATCAACGTGGTGTTTGCTGGGAAACCAATTGTGGATGGCGATGAGGCTTCGGTGCCATATGTGCCCAGTGATTTGGTAAACAGCAGTCAAACACATCTTAAATCTTGCACATATATTGTATTTTTAAACACCAGGACATGTAAGGAATGTGTGTGTGTGTGTTTGTTTGTTTTTTTAACAGCACATCGACCACTACTCCAGAACCAAAGCAGTGGCAGAGCAGATGGTCCTCTCGGCCAATGGGTCCCCAGTGAAAGGTGCAGAGATATTCAGTGAGAGAAGTGACAACCAGAGCGCAGATGTATAGAAACAGGTTGCACCTAAGGGAGAATGCTATCAGTCTTGTATGTTCAGATGTGAGAACTGAGAGCGAAGTTCAGCTCATTGTGTGCAGAAGCAGTTAATGCCAATCTCTAAGACTTTTCCAGTCATTTGCGAAAGTAATTTATCTGAACATTTGATCATGTTGCAACAAATTTGAAATTGTTCTTTGATTTTAAGTGTTAGATCAACACAAAATGGTGCATAATCATGAAGTGGAGGAGAAACAATACCAAAGAAAAAACTTGCCACTTTCAAAAAACACTCTAGATGCCCAGTGCTTTATATGTTGTTTTATTTAAACCTCTTCCTGCAGTTTTTCTGTGAAACTCCTGAGATCGTCACTGTATTTACGATCTCAGTGACGATCGTCATATATATATATATATATATATATATATATATGCTTTGTGCTGGTCTTTGAAAAAAAATAAAAAATAAAAAACATTCCTCAGTGTAATCCAACTCACTATGACTGATCATTTTCCCATACATTTAATTAAGCATAAAGCATGCAGGTGTCACGTTATATACTGCAGCTTAATGTGCGTGTATCTGCTATCAGAGGACGTTTTTTCCACTGGCGTTAAGTCACCTCAGCAGCAGGGGGATGTAACAAAGCACATTTACATTCTTACCTCACTGTAGCTGCTCTGCTCTTATGCTTTCATGCTACGTTGTTGTTCTTGTACATGTTACGCTTATTTGACTTTCAGAATGATACCTTGCATAAAAACCTGCCTCAGCCCTAAGCACTGCAGAATGCTGTTGTTTTTTTGTTTGTTTGTTTTTGTGTTATTTGCATGAGTCTTGACAATCCATCATTGCAGAGCAGTCAAATGATTGAAACCAAGTCTTTGTTGACATATTTTCTGACATCGGAGGCATGAGTTTTGTTTAGTTTGATCCTCCCTCCACCCACCCAAAAAAACTTGCAAATTCATTCCTGCTCTTATTTCTAAAGGTGGAGGGAAACTGGAGACCTGCGTCCTGCGGCCATGTGGCATCTATGGACCTGGAGAAAGGAGACATCTTCACAGAGTGATGGTGAGGAAACGGCCATGTCTGAGGGGCCGCCCTGGCAGCCCACACTCCTGTTAGAAGAGTTTACATTATTGATGGAGCTCTCCAGGCATCCAGTTACGATACCTTTTCTTCTAGTTTTTCCCCCTCCTGCATGGCAGCGGTCGTTGGAGGTTTGGGTGTAGTAAGGGATTTGGCATTTGGCCGAGATCATAACTTTTAGTTTTCTGCAAGTGATGTACAATTGTAGCAACCTTGGCAAAGAATTTGTGCTATGCAGCGTTAAATCTGGCAGCACTTAGCCAATAAAGTTGTTGTACAGTTTGGTTTTCTTTAGGTACCTTTCGATGAACATAGAAATTATTTTGGTTTGACAGCTACAAAGACATTTCAGCAAACTATTTGCATTCTAATCAACTTCTAATTAACCAACTGAATGAGCGTTTTAATAGAAAACACAAGCCTGTAAATAGTGAGGTTTTTTTCTGACATACCTAAATTACATCCACTATAGATCTATGTTCTTCATTTTGTCTCACTTTTAAAAATCAAATTGATTTGAATTAAACACTGGTAGACACATTTTATAACATGTTACTATGTTACATGTATCTGATGAAAGCTGCCTACTTCTTGTTCTTTTGTGTCAGATGAACGTAGAGCGGCGCCTGTTCAGCTTCAGGTTTGGAGACCCAGCAGCCAGGATGAACTGGGTCCACATAGATAATCTGGTCCTGGCCCACAAGCTTGCAGCTGAGGCTCTCACAAAGAAGAAAGGCTGCATCGCTGTGAGTAGTAAAGACACGCTTCCACACACACTTTCATCTCTGCCTCAGTTGGAGTTACTTATGTGTCCTTTTAAAAATGTTTCTGCCATTTTGCAGAGCGGGCAGGTATATTTTATTAACGATGGCCTTTCAGTCAATCTGTTTGAGTGGCTGACACCTTTGGTGAGTCAAAAGCTGTGGGTTAACTTTATGCATTATTGCGAGTGAACCTACAAGGACTTGTGATAACACACAAAATGCAATTTATTTGACAATTTAGTCTAAGGTGATTTAAAAAAAAAATCTTTGCAGTTTGAAAAATTGGGCTACAGCAGACCATCAATAACCCTCCCAGTCTCTCTTGTCTATTCAGCAGGTAGCTCATCGCTCCTCTTCTTTTTTTTTTATAAGACATTGTCATTCGAATGCGAAGATTTACCTCTGACTCTATGACTGTCCTCTTTTCAAGCTATTCTGGTGGAGTATTTACATGTGATTCTGAGTCCGGTGATCGAAGTGCCTCTGCTTTTTACCAGGAGTGAGGTAAGCCCACTTCTGTCTATTTTTTTCTGCTTTTCTAGGGTTTCTATTTGACTTAGGAGAAGTCAGAGAGAAGTAAAGGCTGTTCCTCTAGCCCTAAGAACAAAAAAATGCTAGCAGAAAAAAAAAAATTGTCTCAGAAGTAGCCGTCACAGTCATTTAAATAAAATGCTGAGACTCCTGTACACAGATCACATTCTACAAGCTACCAACTCGGCCAGTTTCTGCCTGGTTGTGATTTCTTTCCTCCAACGTAAGAAACATTTCCTGTTTGTTGTAATGCTTGAGGAAATAACATTCCTACCTAAATATTATCATGACAACTGCAGAAATGCTTGTAAGGCAAGATGAAAACCTATTTAATTTATCTATCTCTTAGTTTTCAGACATTAATCATCCAGAATGAAGAGTAAGAACAATTGTAGATGCCAAAACCTGATCTAACGCTGATGCCACAGCATGCAGGAAAGAATAAAAGGTTTCTTTTATGGTCAGATTTATGGTTGTCTTCTCTCTCAGAAAAACAGTATTCATATCTCCAACTGTTTCATATTTTTGCCACATTACAAAATTTCTATTGATTTTTTTCTATAATTTAATTTGATGGGACAAGGGAGGGATACATAAAAATCTGAAAGCTTGCTGTGCATCTTTACTCTTATCTCTAAATGAAGTTTGGCTAACAGCCTTCAAAATGAGTTTTTAAAAAAACCCTAACATTATAGGTCCTGATGAAAATATCATCTTTGCATTGAGGCATGGTGGTGGCAGCATCATGCTGAGTGAAGACTTTCCCTCAGAAAGCCAGGAAGTTGGTGAGAGCTGACAGGAAAAAAAAAAAAAAAAAAAACTTTTAGATGCTGTAAAACATACAAGAAAAACAGTTGGATGGTTTGGATAAAAGTTTGTTCATGTGATAAAGTGGTCCAGTCAAAGTCCAGACCTAAATTAATTTGACAGTGTTACACATGCCTTTCTTCAAATCTGCCTGAGTTTGAGACATGTTGCATGAAGAATGTTCAAAGCATTCAGTCTCTAGCTGGGCTGTGAATATTTTGGTGGAGCACTGAATTTCCTTTTCCTTATTTCTACCATCATAATTTTAAGACATTTTAAAAACTGTTCCACACATTTATTTTTGAGAGATTTTATTGTGTCATAAATCTGAACTGTGGAATTTAGAAATAACATGTTTTGTGTCATTGTCTATTTAATCTAGTCTGAGATGCAACCAGTTGACTGAGTGGATTATTTTTTTAAACCATGCAGCACTTTTGTCTAAAATCACTAAGTACTAGTAGCGAGTCCTCCTGTGGCTGCTGTAAGGCTTAATGATCGTCTGGAGGCCTTCATTGAGGAGTCTTGGTTGCTGGCCCATCGGGTCTTCATAAATGTGTCATGAAACCGAAACCAAAACTGAGGCGGCACAGACTTTACCTGGCGCTCGTTCTGTCAGACAGCGACTGCAGGCCACTCAGATCGATGGTTGCCCCCGTGAATAAAACATAAAGTGCTAGGGTCAAAGAAGGAAGTTTTGACATGCTGATAACAGGAAGTGACATCAGTGGAGTGGCCGTTGCCATGGTGCCATGTGGGTTTTTATATTTTTATTTCTTTTTGTGTGTGTAATTTAATCCCATGAAGAAATTTCACATGCCAAATCAAGGTACTTTTAGTAAGTCTGCGTTAAACAAACACACTGTCATTATCCTGAAGACATCGCAAAGGAATGACAACAGGAGGAGAAAAGCCACGGCTATCTTCAGGTCCAACCGGATGATCCAGACTCCGTAGTCTTTTACTCCCTGGCTGTCCTGTGTCTTTTACAAGATCATATGGATAAACTGTGCAGGAGTCATACAGTAAAAACTTTATGCTGACATCCTGTAAAAGGTGTGAGCTTTTGAGAATGGAAAAAAAAAAAGCCAGTTATGAAGATGCAAAACTAGAAAAACTCCCCTTCTCTGTCTGGACTTCACACACATCAACATCATAGTGGCAGCATAGTTCTGTGGGATTACTTCAGAATCAGATCAGGTTATCAGAGTTAGAAATTAGAATGAGATGACTTTTACCTGCAAATGCTTCGGGAGCTTCTTGAAATGATTTTCTGAGGGTTCCATCTTCTCTCGCAGGTCCGAAACATCACAGTGAGCCACACCTTCAAAATCGACAAGGCCCGTCAAGAACTGGGTTACTGCCCACAGCTGTACAGCCTGGCAGACTCCGTGGAGCATTACCTCAAGATCCGACAAAGTCGTGACACCCCGATTTCGTTATCCCTGCCCTCTGTCAGGCAGCTGGCTGAAAGAGGTGTCCTGCTGCTGCTGATGGGACTCGGCCTGGTGCTACTCATAATCTACGGCATCCTCAGTTAGAGTTAAATAGTCGTTGCAATGTCGGATGGAGAGGCTCTCAAAACTAATTGTTGCAACAAATTTGAACTCTTCTCTCACTTGTGCAGAGTTCAATTCATCAAGAGTCCCTCTTTCTTTTTCTCCTCTTCAAATAAGACTTCATTTGTTGAATGTAGGTTTAGACAAATTTCCTTTTCTTTTAAAATTATGTAAGCTTGAAAGTGTTAAAGGACATTTATATTTATGAATTTAACAGCTTATTTAATTTTCTATGTGATTAATCGTCATTTATTGAAGCATGCTTCCAGTTTGTATAATAACATTCTTTAGTGACTGCTATTTACTACAGAGGTTGTTATTTTGTACACTTTTAGAAATAAAATAATAATTATAATGAATGAAATGTTTAATGGATGTTAAAATCAAACATTTTCTGTTATTAATAAAAGTAATAAAAATATTTATTATTGAAATAGTTTATTTCTATTTAAAGAAAAATAATCTTAACTCTTGGGCTTGCATGCATTTTGTGCTACACCTCCAAAAGACACCCTTTTTGTCATGAAACATATATTTTATTTCCCAGTTCTTTCCTGATTATCCTTTCGAAATTCAGTTCTCACTATACAGAAAATAGCTGTGAACATTCTGTAATTCTATCTTTTTAAATTCTATATTTAGTGAATAAAATATCTCCATCTTTTCCCCTCTTTCTGCTTTATTTTGTAAAAAACATACAAAAGGTATTTTTCCCCTGAATACATATTTATTTTTAACACAATCATAATCTTTTAAAGCAAACTTTGCAAATTAGTAATTATGCTAATTACCAACATAAATTAAAACTATGACAACAAAGAAACCTACTGAAAGCTAGATATAAAATAAGACATGAAAAAGCACAAACATGCATACAATTGAATCAAAAGTAGGAAAAAATGCAAGCAAATTGGATTAGATTAAAAAATATATATAAAATATTAGCATAAAATGTCAAATTCTGAAAGGGTTTCACCAATAGGGAATGAAAAGAACAATTGAAATCAAATTAAAATAATTAATTTAAAAATGTATTTTGAATTGGAGTTAACAGCATGATAAATGACAGAGATTGGCGTTTTTATTTCAAACAGGGTTTACATAAGACTTTAAATTAAAACAATAAAGAAAAAAATTACCAAAACAGTGAGTCTTTTCAAATCGTCTGTTATATACATCTACACAGCCAAAGTTGTTTAAACATTATATTTAAAAGCATAAAAGAAATATTCATAGACTCAGAAGAGTTCTTTAAAATTTCTACTGCTATTCTTAATATACCCACCAGAGAGCGCCGATGCACTTCTAATCATTTTAATAGCAAACATGGCCATTGATATGAGGAATTTATTGAAGTCAGCAGAGCTTTTATGCTTAACATGCTTAATAGACATCAATGTATTAGTTATAATATAAACACTCTCAAGGAAAACGGATATTAATGAAAAAAAGAGCTTCTTGGCAGCGGTGGGATTCGAACCCACGCCATCGAAATGACTGGAGCCTAAATCCAGCGCCTTAGACCACTCGGCCACGCTACCGTGACTGCTCAAAAGCGGAAAACTTTCTTAGATAACTGACAGTAAAAAACTGGAGTGCAGTGCAATAAGATTTTCATTTTTGACTTACATAATGCGGTTTAATTAAAATGGATGTAAGCTTTACTTCCTTTGTTGGCGGTGTACACAGGCTCTTTTTGTTCATAAGGAACTGAGTTCCAGGAAATTCAAGGATGAGGAATGTGAGGAATCTGCGCTGAGATGGAGTCACAAATACTTATATCATCAGGCGTGCAGAAATGTGGTTAATTCAGCGTAGGGTGGCAT
>NW_015112658.1:77212-78155 GCF_001443285.1 Poecilia latipinna | reverse complement strand
CCGTGAATATTGGTCGGGACATGTCCCTACCGTCCCTACCCAAACCTACGCCCATGGGTGGCATAATAATGTAGAAACAGTAGTTACTTTCTGTCACCCATCCTTGCTAAGCTAAAGGGATAATTAGAGCTCTACAGTTTAATTCAAAACAGTTCTACATCAAAACAAACGATTTAATCTGAAACCCCCCCAGATATTTCAAATAACTACTTTGACATATAGTTTAATTTACTACTTAAAATATTTTTTGGCAACTTGGTTACCAAAATTAGCAAAATTAACTGATTTTCTCGTCAGAAATCAGTACTGAACAATAAACACATACTAAACAATAACTTATTTTTGGTTTCAATTGTGAAAAGGCTGAAGGATTACAGTAATAGCTTATTTTTCTTTTTGTAGTCAAAAGCTGGTGAAAAAATATACTAAATGACTACCAAGCAGATCTAAAAAAATCTATAGTTTTCACATTAATAGACAGGTCCAATTGCATAAATTTTCTTCTTTAGAAACACTAACCAGATACTGGCATATGCTCCCTCTTTTAATCATTAATTAACAGTCATTAAGCACATTTCTAGTTGTTTGACAACCCACACCCAGGTCTGCCTGAAAAATCAAGAAATCGACCACATGAAGCAGAAACAGCCATTTATTTGTCTGGAAAGGGTTATGCAGACATTTCTAAGGCTTTGGGACCTCGGCCATAAAAGAACCAAAATAAACAGCTACAGCTTCACTTCACTTCACTTGCCTTACTTAACATCAGCTTTTTTGACTCAAAAAGAATGAGACTGGGCAAAAGTTCCACAAAACCTCATATTTTTCAAACACCTTCATAATTCCCAATATCCCAAAGTAATCAAGCGGTATTCCTCCTAATAGACCCTTTTCACAGTGACGTCAGACAATGGCCGCCATAACTCAAACCTGGGTATCTTTA
>NW_015112658.1:0-72109 GCF_001443285.1 Poecilia latipinna | reverse complement strand
ATTAAGGCTTTTGACTGGCCTAGTCCAAGCCTGAATTTAAACATGAGATTGATACTCTGGTATATTGTCAAAGCATACCACCTCAGTTACTGCTAAGGGTGGCACAACCAGTAACTGCCTTTCCTCCTTCATAAATAAAATCATTGTATGAAATCTGCTTTTTTTATTTCCTCATGTTAGCTGTGTCTTATTGAAATTTGTTTCATTATTTAAAATACTTTAGAAAAGATTAACAGTTTTTGTATCACTTACCATCTAAGAAAACCATAGTACATGTTGTACATGAAACAAAACGTAATCTTGCACAAATTTAAAGCCACAACACACTCTATCTGATGTCTGCTCTTTTGTTGTGACTTTATCCATGCTGATTGTTTTGTGATCTGAGCCTACATGCTCAGCTTTTGCAAAGACCTGTCTGCCTCTGTGAGCTTGGTATGCAATCCTCTTGTTCAAAGGTTTAGTGGATTTGGAGGCTGATAAAAAGTAGGGTAGGTTGTTGAAATCACTTTTATGGAAACACTTCATCCTCAAAACAGGTCAAATGACGCATTTTGTTTGTTGGCCAAGTAAAGGTCTTGTGTCATGACGACAGCTCATGCAGACCAAAAGGACTTAATTTCCGCTGCTTTCCTCTCATGATTACCTGGCAGGAATACATGCAGACTATGACCCCAAAACACAAAAACCCAAATACTCATGTTGCTACATGCCAAATAGTTTTAATTTTGAACAAAACGCATAACAAGAAGGCAAAAACATGAACCATGTGACATAAGTGTTCTGATTTCAGTTTTTCAACAGCTGAGGTTGTGAACATTTATAATTCATCTATTTTTTGTTAGAATCGTCTTAAAGATTAGAACATCAGCTTATATTTTTTTTAAATAACATACATTTACAACACAGTGCTGCTACGCCAAGTTTAACTTCTAATCAGCTGATTAGACTCATCTAATTAGTTGCATACAAAGAAAATACATTTGGTAATAAATAAACAGAAGTTGTGCAAAGTTTTTGCATCTTGTAGTTGAGCAAAAAATGTTGCTGCTGATATGAAATGAACAAAAAACACAAAAAAAAACAGAGCTCGCCCTAAATGCTTTATATTATCGCCCCAACAAAGGTTTAGAAACCAAACCATCATCAACTTTCGTAAAACCCAGCCAGTATTTCAACTTTTAGAAATCTCCGATTACGTTTCTGCACTTTTCCATCCTTATGCAACAGATCTGCTGACACAATGCATCTATAAGCTGTAGCAACACGCATACATTTCTCCTCCAAACTCCAAAAAAGATCAAGTGAGTCCATATTACATAAATACAGCAGAAAACAATAACACTTCTGGACTGTTGCACTGAAATGCAGTTTTAAATTTCTCCACAAACATAATTTCTTTATATACCAAATTCTTCTATAATTGTTTTCAGTTTTGTATAAAACATAACCATTGGATTAATTTTTTTTTAACCAACCCTTCTCCCCCCCCCCCCATCAGGACAGAATAAAACAAACTGTGCAAACTAACAAAAGTGTAAAACATGTAGCTTGTGCACCCTCTGTAAAGCTTTACAGAAAAGCAGCCTCAGTGCATCTCCTGAACAGAAATCAAAGCAAATCCAGGGAAGATGAAAGCATGAAGTTCATTCTGCAGAATCATTGTCGCGTGCTGGGTGCCTGTTATTGCTGAGGTCCTCTTTAGTCTTTTCGATGCGGGTGAAGATCTCCTTGAACAGAACCTTGTACTCGGGCTGGTGGCCGTCCTCAGGAAGAGCCTTCAGATCGGATGTTGCAGCCGAGCTGGAGAGGCGGCGGCGCACCCAGGCGGTTGCAAAGAAACCGCTGGAGGTCTGGATAGCTTGGTGGCTCAGTCCGTCTGTTAGATTGTGGTAGCGCTGCAGCAGCTCCTCATATTTTACCTGGAAAACACCAACACATTCATAATAACTCTGCAAGAGTCCTGCCTGATGCTGTATATAACTTGGGGGATTCACACCGTCTGCTTCTCCCACCTGGAGGGCACTGTACTGTGCATCCACCTCATTGAGCAGAGAGATGCCTCGCTGTTTCACTGCTTCCGCCCGCCTGATGCACAGCTGGTCGTGACCGCGACGGAGCTCGTCCGCGTTCGTGGCCTTTAAAATGCTGTCGCTGTGACACCTCTGTCGGCTTCGCCTCGTCTGCTCCTCTTCCTTCTCCGACGTCTCGTCTGCCTCGCTCTGTCTCTCGTCAGAGGCAAAAAACACAGTTTCGGGCAACAGCAGCTGGCTCGGTCTTCTCACACTGCTGAGAGCAGAAAGAAACGGAAAGATAATCAAACAAGATGAATTTACAGTTCCTTGATATAGAGTTAACTTCTTAATATTTGGTCCTGTTACAACAGGATGAACACTGACGACGGCATTTGACAGAATGTATTGTTTATGACTTGTTTCATAATTGGTTACTGTATTTTGCTTTCATGGTGTGAATCACTTTGGACTGCTTTGCTGCTGAAATGTGAAAAACAAAATAAACAAACTTGACCTACAACTGTTCTGTATTTCATTGAAATTTTACAACATAGACCAACTTAAGTACAAAGACAGAAAAGCAATAGGATTTAATATTTTTTTTTGCAAATCAGAATCTAAAAAGTGCGGCATACAACTGTGTTCAAAACCCTTTACTCTGACAGTCCTAAATAAAATCTGGTGCAAACAATTAGCTCCAGAAGGTACACAATGAACTTTGGCTTACATGCAAAACTGCTGTGAGTGACTTTTATCCCTAATGTAAAGCATGGCGGGGGAAGTGTCATGCTGTGGAGCTGCTTTTCATTAGCAGAGACAAGAAAACTGCTGAGCTCATTGGAAGGTGGACAACTCTAGGCAAAGGACAATCCTGGAAAAACAGGATGAAAAACCCAAAGTCTCACAAGAAAGAGATGTTGAAACTTTATGGTTTGAATCAAAGAGTATTTATACATTAAAAGGGTTAAAGCCCAGATCGGGGGTATTTTGCAAAGCAGAACAGGCAACAAATCCAATCTCTAAATGTGCAAAACTGGTAGCTAGGTGAAGCTGTAATTGCAGCAAACTCCGGTTCTACATCAGTACACATTCACCATGGCTGAACAGAAACATAGCAGCTCTAACCTGTTGGCTCGCCACAGAAGCCGCAGCTGCTCCACTTCCTCCTCCAGCTCGGCCTGCCGGGTCCAGCAGCCCTCCAGCTGGGCCAGCCGCTCCTCCAGGCCTCTGTTCTCCCTGGATGTGAACTCGATTTCTCGCTCCACGGCCTCCCTTCGGCTCTGCTCGGTGGCGATCTGCCTCTGGAGGGTTTGGATGGAACGCTGCAGAGCTTGGTTCTCCTCCTCCGGGTCCGGACATCTGTCTCTGTCACACAGGAAGCTCTGAGGAGACCACAGTCCATCGGTCTGAGTCAGATACCTGCAACAGAAATGTTTGTTTATTGCATGTTTACAGTGACAAATGAGGTCTTTATGTAGAGTCATTAATATTAAAACATTTACTTTTCTTAAGTAAGCCTCTTGTCTTGCCAAATAAGCTGCAGCTGGCCACGCCCCTCCAACTCAACATTTCTGTGGTTAGTGCTTTCTGGTTGGCAAGTCAACAACAAAACACTTGTCTTTTCCAGCAGCCATTGTACAGAGCATACAGTGCTAAAACCAGCTGACCAAATGTGCTGGAGCTCTGCTTGGGTTGAAAGGTGATGGACTGGGCTCGGCTCGGGTTGCTAGGTAACGGGACATTGTGACTTTATATTCAGGAGGTTATCGACTTGAAAACACTTGAAAACTAAAATTATTTGACATCAGATGGTCTGTTACAAGTCCCAAGAGCAAAGTATGGAAACGGTACCTTTTGCAGTGCACGCTTAGTGATTTCCTAAAGTAGCAGCTGTATGTCTGAATGTATTTACACAGTGCTGACAATAGGCAAGGATTAACTTTCCTGTCCTGCAGATTAGCTCTGAGGTAACAGCTCTGCTCTGGGTGACCTGCAGATGTCAATTCAGCATTCAAAGGCTGAGAGTATTGCGGATCACAGAATAGGCCTTAGCACCATGTTGCAGTTATATTACGCTCTTATAGACACAGTTGGGTATAGAAAGACGCCTGTCTCTGTATTTTACACAACACCAATAAACCTATAAACAAAGCTTCTATGACACAGCAATTTTTCAGTCTACCACACATCTTCCTCTTTGAGAAGAGTTCCTCTGTCACAGCTTGAGGCTCCACCTGCAGCAGGGTAGGCTGTAATGAAGTCCTCTCTTGAGTATTACCTGTCCCGCTGGAGGTCATACAGCTCCTTGAGACAGGACACACTCTGTGCACTGAAACCACGCCGCTGCTCTGCCAGCTCTCTCTTGTTTCGCTCCGCTTGAGCCGCCTTTAGCTCGTCCATCTGAGACTGCAGGTCCTCTATGAGGGTCTGAAGGGCTTCGATCATATCCGTTAAACTGGTGCAAGAGAGAAAAATTAACCGTAAGGATAGATAATGAAAAAAAATAACATTAGGTTTTGCTGATTGGTTGGTTAGGCAACCTGTTGATCTTGGTTTGGGCCAGGCGGTTGTCCTGCACCAGCCTGTGGTTGCTTTCCTCCACGTCCCTGGCGGCCATGTCCAGCTGCTCGTACAGTTTGGCGTGTTGATCATTCATCTGACGCAGCAGCTCCACCTGTTTGGTCAGGTACTGATGCACAAGAAACAAGAAATAAAAAAAAATCCAACTCTTGCTGATATTCTATTAATCAAACAGCAGGTAAATGTTTAGATGCATATTTTAAAACATTCCAGCACCATCTCCATTTTTACTCCAATTAAAGAAAGAAAAATAAAACAACCTAAAGTTTCCATTATTTGGTTTAATATGGGAATGTTTGTCTTTTAAATACAGAGTACAACAGCAAAATATACAGGAGATTAATTCAAATTTATTTTATGCTTTAAATAAATAATAGAATCAAGATCAATCCAATTTATTACAATAAAGCTGAATAAAACAGATTCACCAGGGAGGTGAAAAAAACACAATGGGAGAGTAACACAAAAAGGCGGTTTGTATTTTTCTCAAATTACACATATTTTAAGTCGTTTCCTAGATTAACTTTAAACGGGAAATAAATTCACGCTTGCTCTCCAGATCTGATAATCATAGTTTGTGAAACTGACACCAACATCAGCCTGGACATCTGTCTCTAAGCAAACATCACATGCTGCAGAACTAGTTTTAGTCAAACAGAAACACGCTCTTGCTCCACAGAGCCCCAACTCACGTGTTCTCACAGGTCTCTGGTACTTCTAGTGCCAGACACATTAGTACGAGGGTCACAGAGAAGTATTGGGATTAGCATATCAACTTCAATAAATCCTCAGACGGCAGCCCTCTCGATGCCGTAAACACATTAAGACTCTTACATTTGCTGACCCACAGAGTGGCGTGTTCTCCAGCTTGTACAGCGCAGTGCTGTGTGGACATGCTGAGACGTCTTGGCAGTGAAATATAAAACCTAGTTTTGACCTTTTTGCAAAAATAATACTATTCAGCCAGAAAACTGTCTGACTTTACTAACTGTTATATCCAGTAAATTAGATAAATTGAAATACTGCATATCAATGGATGCAAAGAGGTGACAAGCGATCTACAAAGACTTTTACACATAATTAGGTCAACTAAGATTTTGCCAAATGGTTCATTAGGTCAGACAGGATTAGATTTTACTTGACCCTGTTTTTCAGCTTTTCTGTTGATGCAGACTCCTCTCGATCCCGTTGCTGCAAATTGCATCATGCTCACTAGTACGAATTTGATCACAACTGGAGGGTCAAAGCAGCTGTTGTTTTCCTTTCCCCAAACATTCCTGACCTCGATCTCCTGCAGCTGCTCCTGGTTGGTGGAATACATCTGCTGCAGGGCCTGCTCCAGGTCATGGTTCCTGTCCAGGAGAGTCTTGCCCAGCTCTGCTGCCAGATGGAGATCTAAACAAAGCAGAAGCAAATTCCAAACCACATCCTTTACAATGGAAATTGACCAGTATAGGTTTATACAAGGAACACACACACACACACAAACACATAACTTATTGTACACTATAAATATTCTGCACTCGTGGAATACTGCTTGGAACGTCCTGTGACTCCCTTTGTCTGCTTCATTCCCACCAGATCTGGACCTTGTTAGCTGTCAGTGTTTCCTGCAGATCTGCACTGAAGCAGGTCTAACACAGACATACCAGCATATCTTCAGCCTTTAATTCCCATGGTTATACGACACATCGTATAATTGTGAAGGGATAAGAAGTCTCTTAAAATCAAGGGCTAATCATAGTCAATCTAATTTTTTGCAGTTTTCATCATTAGAATCACAAATATTTTTATGAAATTAAAGACCTATTCCAAACAACTACTATGGTCTGAAATGTTCAACTTAAACTTGTCATCTCTACATGATCTCGAGTTCTGCCCTGACGCCAGCAGGTGGACGGTTCAGTACTAAATTAGTTATGAACATCTCAGTGACTCCTTACTAATTCCTCTCTCTAAACTCTGAACCCAACAAGATTCATTCAGCCTCCAGGAGTAGCTCCACTCCTGAAACAGCATGAACATAAACATTTTAAGATATGTTTATAATAATAATAATAATAATAATAATAATAATAATATACTGATACATGTTGCTGCACAGAGAGAGCAGGCTTTGTTGTTGATCTGGTACTATTCTCATTTTAAAATATTCAGTAAGTTATTTTTACTATTATTACAACAATCATCATTATAAGACCCAGAGGCTGTAAAAAGTGTACACATACTGCACAAATGCTACGTTTTTTGTGATTATTGTCAGTTCGGGTAAAAAAAAAAATCTATAAGAGGACAATTCAAAAATAAAAAAGCTGCAATCACCTTGCTGCATAAGGGAACAGACACATAACTAGGATTAGGACTAGCCCTGCCATTAATTATATTGAATCTGATTAACTAAGTTGTTCTAGTCAGAATTTCAGGGAATTTTCTCATTTGCATCCAATAACTAAGTCCATAGTTAGCAGAGTAGACCAGAAGGACTTTATTGTGCAAAGGTATCAGGAGAAAATCCACAATATTACATCATAGCACAGTGGAAGCTATAATCAGTCACTGGAGAAAATATGGGCAACTCTAAGCTTCCAAAAACTAGATTCTTCTTAAAAACTGAAGAAAAGATGATACAGAAACTGGTCAGCAACATTGAAGGAGCTGCAGGACTTTCCAACTAGTGTTGTTTATGTTTCACATGCGATTACGATCTTCTATGTTGTCCAAAGGAGTAAGGTTGAGAAACACAATTATTGATCTCTGAAGAAAACGTACAAGTCTGGCTACAATCTCTGACTAATTTCTGATTATAATTTGCATAAACACAACCGCTGTACATTATTTAAGAAAAAAAAAACAACAACCCCCATGCAACAATTTAGTAGATTTGGAAGACATAGTAAAATAAAATAGTTGCATACTGACTGTTAATATGACATTTGTTCTAAATTGGTGCTACATAAAGAATACATTTATTTTAACTGAATTCCAAGTAAAACTGAGTGTTGAAATTTAGTAAAAAACATTAGTTTTAAGTATGCACACACTTTCCACCGGGTTAATGCACTACCCCCCAAAAAACTTTAGGTCGGTTTATTGTTTATTTGAATGTCAAATATACACGTTTTATATGTGAAAAAAGTTCGGAAAATATTTACGATGGCGTCAATAAATGCATAGAAATGCATCATATGTACCCTAGTTATTTATTTCATTTCCGTCTTCCATTCAAGATTTATTTCTTAGAAAACAACGAACACAGGTTGTGACAGCCTGAGGAAATCCTGAGCCTTCCCATCTAATTATCAAGCTTCAAACACATGATCACAAGAGTCCATTATTCTCCACATGGAAACATATGTTATAATTTTTCTTATGTAGGAAGACAATGATACTTTCTTTTGTGATCAATAACAGTTTAGTTTATACTATAAAAGCTTGTGCTGATGCTCTCCACTGGTTATCGTAAACAACACTTGTAGCATAGTCTCAATCAGACGTGGGTTTTAGGGCGCGTCCTTACCGTCCTCAAGGTCCTGCTGGTTGTACCAGGAATCCCCCTTCTTCTCAAACTCTTCCTCCACAATCATGTCTGTCAGCATCTTTCAGCCTGAAGAATCTCCTCCTCTCAGAAAGCGGGAACTCAAAACTGTTAGCCTGAGAGCTCAGAGTCGTCCTGTGTCCTCCACCGGCTGTAGACTGACTACATCCTCTACGAGTCTGAGAGAGAGGTTTTAACTTCTGTTGTCCACGGCAACGTGGCAAAATCCTTTACACACACCCGGCATCCAGAAGGAGGCAGAAGAGAGACAACAAAAAATGTGCAATTATTTTATAAGAAACATTTTAAAGTTCCTCTTATCTTATTTCGCCTCATTTAAATTGTATTCTCAATTAGTCCATGTAGCCCACAATAATGTCAAACTGTCTAAAATGTAAAAACAGTTTTTGTTTTCGCAACTTCCTGCCTTCCTTGAGAGGCATTAGAGGGCGCCAACTAGCGGATAGAAATGAAAAACCGTCAACGTCGCCGCCATATTGTAAAGGGCAAATAATAAACAATTCATGGTCTGCACAAACAATATTTTTATCACTGACATTGAGGGGTCTTCTATTAAGTTTTGTTAGATTTATTTACATAATAGTAACAACCAGTTTTTTATAGAAATGTGTAACACTGTGGACTTTTGCTTTTATTTTTTGCAAAAATATCTGGAATAAAGCGGAAGTAAGAACGTACAGAAATTGTTAATGTATAAATAGTAATTTATGGTAACCAATTATTAAGTAGATCAACTGCATTGTTTATGACTTAATGTCAGAGGTAGATTAAGGTATACTTAAGAGCATTATGGATCATATATACAGTTATGTTCAATAAATTTCAGTGTGCCATCTGAGTAGAGGAGGCTCTTGATTTTGAAAACAACATAGAAGCATACTAAACGACTGAATTGAAAGAAATAATAGCTTAAAAAGTATGGAGGACCAAAACAACAACTCCACGCGTGTAATTTATATGTATAATGTTTTTCACGTTCTTAAGTGAGTTACTGAAAATAATTACATTTTTCATTAATATCCTACATTTATTGAAAAAGGCCATGATTTCCACGGGAACGGGCCACTCCCATTATGGCGGACAAGCTGCGTCTTCAGTGTTACGGGATTGGCCTGTCTATCATCCAATCACAGAGCTCTGCGTGCTATTCGTTTCTGCAGCCAATCAACTGTTTGTTTATCATGACCGAAGTCCAGTCAGAAATCGAGTTAGACAGGATCGCGGATATCATGCAGTTTGTGAAGATTTTTTTTGTTGTCAAACAGGCTTGCAGTAGTGGTGTTGACGGGAACAGACGCACGAAAAAAAAAAGAAAACAACCAAAACTACTCTGGGCGTGTTTTCCTCCATAAGATCAACTAACTTCACATTTTGAGAATGCTTTTTTGCAATACATGACGTGTAGCATTTCTTCGTTCATGGTACATAGGAGAGACCTCAGTTTCCGCTTGGTGCCTTCGAGGAATAACCAGCAGGATGGCTCGACAATGGATAAACTGTGGGATCAACCATGCTGCTTTTGCATATGCCATGACTACACTGGGGTCATCCATGATCAACAATATTTTTAGCTTCTACTATGTCAAACTCTTTTTGAACAAGTACAATATATCTGAGTCAGCTTTCCACCAATCACAAGTGAGTATGTAAAAGTATTCATCTGTTTAAACGTACTCGTGTTTGCAAAAACTGCTTCCTGTTTTTGCGCACCTAAAAGTCCTGTTATAGATTGTATTATATACTCTGCTCTTTCTTAAACCGGTTATTTACACAAGTAATCTTTTACAATCAACTATTCTATTAATTAGATACTTTTTCCAAACATTATCATCTAATTTAGAATTTACTACAAATGTCTTATTGTCTGCTGTGGCCATTTCCAGAGGTTTTTATCATTTTAACTAGGTTGCTTGCAGAAATTACATAACTTCTATATTTTATTAGAATTCTACATAATAGATTAACAAGGAAATGCTACATGTTTGTAAACACTAGCCCTTATTTAGAGCTGCAATGATCTTTCTATAAACACAGACTGTACTACTACTACTAATAATAATAATAATAATAATAATATGTATGTTTTGCATGTATAATAAAAACACTTTTGTCTGTAAATATGTTTTACCTGAAACTTCTCAGTTCAACCAGTTCAAATTCACTAAATGCCGTTATTGCATTTTGAGTGTATTATGTTGTATATGACTTGAAAATGGTCTCAAAGCATTGTTTGTTAAACGTGTTCTTGGAAAAATTAACCTGATGACCTGAATAAATCTGGCCTTACCTGTTTAAAATAATATGTGCCCACAGGTGGTGTACATGGTGTGGAATGCTGTCAATGACCCTCTGTTTGGTTACCTGCAAGATAACTCCAGGGTGCCTTGCTGCTCTCAGCGACGTCTCTCCATCCTTTATGGCGCTCCTCTCTACTCGCTG
Source organism: Poecilia latipinna (assembly GCF_001443285.1). Lineage (NCBI taxonomy): Eukaryota > Metazoa > Chordata > Actinopteri > Cyprinodontiformes > Poeciliidae > Poecilia > Poecilia latipinna. The sequence goes on along the minus strand of NW_015112658.1, from coordinate 61,519 downwards.
TCCTTTCTCATTGCCTGGTTCCCATGGAGCACCTACTCTAGTGGTGACTGGTTGAGTGGCCTACACCTGACAGTGGCGCTGTGTGCCTTTGACGCGCTGTTGACTTTCGTGCTGCTCGCACAGTGTGCCTTATTTGCAGAGATTTCAAGCCACCACCATAATCGTTTAAGACTTATAAAATACAACCAGGTAAGCCCACTGTTTCTTCCCTAAACTCTTTAAAGTTTAAACACTACATCCTACTCATGCCTCGTCTTGTCTTTTCCTCAGCTGGCTTCCCTCATTGGGTCCTCCAGCGTTCTTTTCTGTGGCATGGTGTCGACAAACATGGAAAACTTCAAAGCTTTCCAGGCATTCACGGTGCTCATTGCTATAATTAGCTGCATCTGCATGATGTACACTGGGATTTACAGTAAAAGCCGCTTTGATAGTAAAATATATGAGTTAGTTGATCAAGAGTGTGCCGACAAGGGGGCAAGTAAAACGGCGTGCTCCCTCTCCATGTTGAAGTCGCTGACATGGCAGATTCTCACCAACAGGGACTTCCAGCTGTTTGTGGTCATGAACTTCTTCCAGGTGTTCATTTTGGCTTTCTTTAATAACTTCACCATGATATTCATGGAGCACCTGATTCCCGTAGATGCGCTTCCGTCGCTAGCCAAGAGTTTCATGTATGGAGCAGGATTCATCTTACCACAGGTAAATTTTCTAAGACGCTTCAAGGTTTTGCATAAAAGGATCAATTAGAACCTAAATACTCAAGTTTTATTGGTTAAAACAAATTCTTATGTGTTTTTTTATGTCCATCTGTCAAATTTCTGCAAATTTAAAAAAATATATATTTATGATTTTAACCTCTTGTTCCCTCTGTAGCTTTTGGTTTTGAGTAGTCAGAGTCTTCTGCAAAGTCTTGGCTACTACAAGATCATCCTCTTCACATTTATCTTGGAGGGTGGGATGGCAGTCCTCATGTTTATTCTTGGTCCTCAACGTTACTACTTCTTGGCCTTTTTCCTCACTATTAATATGTAAGAAGCTCTAGCTTTGATTGCACTGTAGACTGTCCTTTGTATATAAGCTTATTTTGTGGTGTGATTCATTTATGCAGGGTTATAATACAAGCAGCCTTCAGTCTCTTTGGCTTGCCGTTGGCGGACATTATTGACACGGATTTGCAGAAATACAAACGCAGGTAAGAAAACACACAAGTACTGCATTTATTCTAAGGCATGTGTGAACATTTGGTTAACAGTATTTCCCAGCTTTCTTGGAAATACCTCAACAGGTATCCTTTTTTGACAACAAATGTTCCCAACCATTTTCATGTGGCTTCCTTTGGAAAATTTCAGAAAATTGCATGACTTAACTTTTCATATGCCTGGTATCAAAACCAAATTCACTGTAGTTTGTTTTTCTCAATGTAAAAGACCAAGTGGAAGAAGAAGTGGTAGAAAAATTATGCAAAGTATGATCTCATTTTTTGCAAATGAAAATTTTAAGAAGTAGTATAATAATATGTCCAGTCCATTTGTCATTTACACTTAAAATCCAAATTTCCAATCAAACTCTCAGTTTAAAAAGAAAATTGAAATGTGACAAATATTCTTGTATACTGATACTTTTTTTACAACTGATATTTATCTTCCACCACGATTAGTGAAGAGAATGTGAAAAGATGTAAATAAATGTCTCCACAGCCCACTTCAGTGAAGAGTGGTATCTTTAGCTCACTCAGTTTCCATAACAACCATTTATTTAGAAAAGCTTTTCACTGGGTTCCAATAAAGGTGGACTATCATTCAAGTTATTATAACTGGTGTTGTTTTTTGTGTTTTTTTAGCTCCCCTCTCTCCTCCATGGTGTTTGGAACAAATGCTCTGTTCACCAAACCAGCTCAGTCTCTGGCTCCCATGATAGTCCTTAATATCATGAACCACTTTGGATATGAGAAGCTGAAAGATGTGGGACAGGAGTCGAATCAAAGGTAGACAGTTCATTGCACCGACGATTATTTATTTTATAAACAGTAAAAACGTTTAGTATGCAGTAAAAGCACAGAATTGAATTCTTTTGTGAATAATTACTCTGCCATTAATTTTTGTTTTAAAACGTAAATTGTTTAGAATGAAAACTAGTTGATCATCTTAAAAGTAAAATCAACTTCTGACGGACAGTTCCAAAAAAATAGAAAATATTTCACAAAATACTCAATTATTAATTATGTTTGAAAAAAATCAAAAATACTGAGTTTAACCCATGTTAACCCAAAAACACACATTCGCAAGTAAACCATCGCCCTTGTGACAATTAAGAAGTTTTAAAATTGAATTTATTAAATCATTTCTAAGTTTATTTCCTTCTTAATTGAGTATATTTTCTAAACTGTTTTTAAATGTAATTGCTACTGTGTTTTCTTGTGTTTTAATGATTACAAACTGTTATTTTAAGCATATTGTTCAACTCCCACAGTTGATCAATATGCTTTAAAAGGTGAAATTTGTGGAACGAAATACATTCTGGCAACTGAACCAAGCACTGCTCCACTTCTTCTCATAGTTTTATCTTCAGCTGAGTCACAGTTAATCATCTACAGATTGTGTCCTACTTCTTTCAGCTCTAAAGTCGCTGGTAATATAATAATTTACTTTGGGTGCTAAATATAGATAAGGTGTATACAAGAAATGGCACAATATTAATGTACTATTATTATAGAAAACAAATGTTTTTGAAACGTTTTTTTTTTAAGAGTTTGCTGGTGAACTAGGTTGAAGGGAGGACCAGCTGCAAATGAAAGTAACCTATGGCTGTTTTGTATCTCCTTGTTTCTAGAGCTCTGGAAAGTCTCCACAGTGTTATGTTCTACTTGGTCTGTCTGATACCCATGTGTGTCGCCATTCTGCAAGTTCTGGCTTGGAGGCCATTTTCCATCCGCAACAGTCACACAGTTGATTCCAAGTACATTGACACCTAGTATCAGTGTCCTCAGAGTGGAAAAGATAAGCTTCCACTGGATGGTTTCTTTTTGTGACTGCTGGAGATGGGCACCAGCACCCTTCCCAACCCTGGAAGGATAAACGTGTTAGATGACGGATGAATACATGGTTTCTTTTTGTTGGTGTTTCGGGGGCCTCCTTCATTAATCTTGCTAAAGTATATGTATTTTTAATTTGATAGGTGATGAGGGAAACATGGGAAAAGCGCATTCTCTTTAAAGACATTATAAGGTAATAATTTGACCTTTTACAGGTCCTAAAGTCTAATGAGAGGTGCTGGTCACACTTGTTGCTACTTTCTCTGTTGAATTTTACCAAATCTGAAAGGGTTTATGTAGGCTTCCATTGTGGTGTTGCTTTTCTTAAAAACTGGACTCTGATGTATGTTTTGTACATTTTAGATTATATGTAAATAATGTTAGGAGCTGATAAAGACCAGATCATCCTAATCCACAAAGCCTTGACCTCAAACAGGGTGTACTTTATTTCCCGGTGTCTATAACAGTTTTCAGTGAAATAATATTGAGTTAGATAGAAATCAAACTCTTCTTAATATTTGACTTATTTAAAAAATACAAAGGGCTGCACAGTGGCGGAGTTGGTAGCACTGTTGCCTTGCAAGCAAGAAAGTTCTGGGTTTGATTCCCGGCCCGGGGTCTTTCTGCATGGAGTTTGCATGTTCTCCCTGTGCAGGAGTGGGTTTTCTCCGGGTACTCCGGTTTCCTCCCACAGTCCAGAACCATGTCTCTGTGTTACCCTGTGACAGACTGGCAACCTGTCCAGGGTACAGAAAATGGATGGATGAAAAAAAAAAAAAATCTATCAAAGGAGGACAACCTCCTCTCGTGATTTCCAACATCCACAGTGTCAGGTTTCTTCTAGCTGTGGTGTAAAAATAAGATGTGTGTTAACTAACTGTGACTTTAAATGATCTGTCTGACAAACCCAGTCATGATTCTAGGTCTGTGCTGTCCTCTGCACATCCATTAAGGAAAAAAAAAAAAAAAATCAAAATCACCCACTCTGCATTAAGTCGACGGAGCAAAGTACCTCAAAAGAACAACAGTAATCAAACTTATTTTGTTGCAAAAGAAATCATCTTGAAATGTTTTTGAGTTTACAACCCATGATTCCTTTGAACTAATGCGTGTCTAATGTTTTACCTTCACACTTTTACAGTCGCATTTCAGGTTTGGTCTTTGTCTTATTTCCATTTTCTGCCCTAACATAAAGCTAAAAACTGTTATTTTAAGTTTCTTTGAAAGCTATGCATTCATAAAATAGAAAATGAGTAGATTTATTTTACTTATGTAGGCTCTGATAGCTGTTTTTTGTTGTTGTTGAAGAAAATGCATTAAAAACAATGCAAGTTATGTTTATAATAAATGACAGTGAGCTCAGTTGCATGTAATATTGACAACACACTCCAGCGTGTATGCAAAAATAGGTTAATCTTTATTTACCTTGAAGAAACAGAATAAAATGTAAAAAAAAAAAAAAAACATGAAAGATGAGGACCTTTATGAATATAACTTACAAGTGAAAACATGCAGTACACGGTTTCACAGGAAAAAAGTTTAGTAGGAAATGTCACAATGATTAAAAATCAATTGCAGAAATAAAACTTAAATACCAGATTTAATTTGAAAATGGATTAGAGCCATTCCTTTGTAGGAGATGTATATGTCAAATGAAATTTATGCTGAATGAATCTGTGTTGTGTATGCATATGAAACTTTAAATGTCCACTGTCCACTGTCACAGCTGAATTATTATTAGAGTTGCCTTAATATAAACTGGTGCAATAAAGATGATATTTGCTTATTTCGTAATGTCAATGCCAACCTGTTCTGCTTTTATTTGTTCAAATCATTGTGAGGTATTATTAAAAGAGATTTTAAACATATTTCCAATTTTAAACATGATTCTTAAAGTAACAAGCAAAATTCCCCAAGGTAATCTTTATTTTTCTATTGTTTTACCTACAAGGAGGCACAGTTCCTGGTGTGTTTCTGCAGGCAACAGCTCTTCTGACTGACATGCATACAGCATATGAAGAATAGATTCAGAACCTAACAAAGTTTGATGCTAACAACCTGATTTTGAACACCAGAATAGACAAATTATTGTTATAGTCCAGTACTATGTAACACAGAGGGAACATGGAGTGTGACCAGTTTTAAGTTCTCAAAGAGGAAGTTAAAGAAACTGCTGATCAGTTATCAAACATGCACAACAGAAAGCGTTTTAAAGAACAGCATGATATCTTTGTATTGCAGCAGCACCAAAGACTATGAAAGAAAAAAGGCATATGCAAACTTTACCAGAACCAGGTTTATGATAAAACTGGATTGTTGGCCTCAATGTGCAATGACATTCGTGTTCAAAAGATTTAACAATTTCTACTGTTTTTAGAGACATTTGTAATATTTTCATTTTATTCTCAAGGCTTTATAGGAATATCACAGCAACAATTGTCTATGCTACATTCAAAGCCTTATTGATCTGTTAGACATTTTAAATGTCGCAGAATAAAACTAATAGAACAAACCCCTTAAGATTTCTTTGGCATATTTATTATAAAAGTATTTTGTTGGTTCAAAAATGCAGTTTTTTCTTTCAAATAGGAAAAAAAAATCAACCAGTGCCTAAAAGAAATAAAGAAATATAAAATATTATGACCGTCTTCTTTGCAGTGATGAATCAAGGCTCTCTGTATAAAAGCAACGCAACCCACCAGAGTCTGGGTTTCCATGACTACTTTTTGTCAAGATTAAAGTTTGGTGAAGAAGGGATGTTAGTTCAGAAGTTTTACATGCCAAAACAATGTATGTCTATGTAGGAACAATTTTGGGATGTTCACTTCTGTGACTGGGCACCAAACCATAAACCAAAACCCATAAAATGATGGATGATCTTGTCTGGTGTGAAAGAACTTGGCTGCCCTGCACAGATTGCCGAACTCAGCCCGACAGAACACCTTTAAGATGAATGAGACTGTGACCAAAGTCGTCCAACATCAGTGTCTGACCTCATTAATGTACTTCTGGAACAATGGTTCAAAAATTCTCATGAACAAACTCCTAAATCTGCAATTAAAACGGGACGTCATTCATATTAAAAGCAAGTGACCGAAAGTTTTGGCAATACAGTGTCAATCATTTACAGAGCGTGACAGGACTTTACAATTCACAAACTGAATTAAAAAGAAAAGAAAGAAAACATCAACCTTACAACAAAATCTTACATAGGATCTTTACACAGCACTGTAAAAATGTATTATTTTACTAATGTTGCTGTCTAAAACCACCTATTACATAAGGATGCATGCCATGTTCAACTTTTGGATCTATGTTGACTGCTTAAAACAACTATTTCTCATTTAATCCTCTGTTCTGCGCTGCATAAATGCCTCCAATTACAGCTCCAGAATAAACCTGCATGTACTAGTTCATCTGAGCAGAAAGTTTGAACAGAACTATGGAAAGAGACAGTCAATGTGACACTGCTAAAAACCCTGAGTCAGCATCATTACTGTGCAGTAAATGTCTCATTTCATTGGTAAACTTGAGCAAAGGTCCAACCAGTCCCCTGACTCATTTGTCCTTCCATTTGCAACAGAACAGTCGCCTCAGGCACATGTTTCGTAGCTTCATAACATCCTCCTGTTATTTAACAGGGTGAGATGACCATTAGACATTTTGGTAGATGTCGTCGGTAGAGATGTTGCTGTGCCCACTTGCTGCCTGGAAAGACATTAACACATTTTTTTTTCTGTTTAAACATAATGCAACAGTAGGTGTTATTGCAGTGTTTCTGTTGAGTAATTTTGACGCTGATGTGCTGCAACATAATTTACCCCAACTTGGGAACCGTTTCCTCTTGTGCTTTGTTTCCTTTTGTTCACCATCGTCCTGCTGTGGAGTTCTTGCAGTACGTCTCTGAACTGTGTTTTCTTCCTTACGCTATTCTGCTGGTAAATGTTTCAAATGATCAATAAAACATATTCAGAGGTTTAATTTTTGTCACGTGTATTTGAAGGTACGTCGAGTGTTGCAGTCGCGGTGTTTCGAGAGCCTTTTCAGTCAGGGATTTACTGCGCCTTCGATTTTGTTCCTCTTTTAACGCATGGGCTTTTCCCCTCACTTAGAAAACAGTTTACACAATAGAAACACAATTTTTTTTAAAAAGAGACACTTCAATTACCGTTTCAGTTTTAGAGCTCTTGTTGCTGAAGGTCAAGTTACAGTCACGCTGGAAACAGAAAAATAAAAGTTTTTTTGCAAACTTTCAGTTTTTGTTTTGTATGCATGATTGTTGACATAAGAGATATTCATGATTTACCTTCCTTACTATGATGAGCGTAACCAAAGCCAAGCTGTAGATGGCTAAGAGGGTAAATAACACCCACACAAGAATCTTCCACAGCATTACCTTAGGTTTTCCTGGAACATAAAAGAAGAAATTAGTTATCTGATTGACGTCACCAACGCGTCGATAAGCTATATTTTTTCCAAGCTTACGGTCTCCTTACCTCCCACTACAAGAAGAGTCCCATTTGCTACAAAGGGTTGGCAGCATTCTGTCTCTTTTGCAGCACAGAGGTAAAGCCCAGTGTCGTTGCCATTAACAGAATCGATGTTTAAAAGATTTTTTTGTATGTTGTACCTTTGGGTCTGCATAAGACGCTTATGGGAATCCTTTTTAACAAGAAACCATTCGAACTCCAGTTCTCCAGCTGAACAGTGTGAATAAATGCTGCAATTTAGAACAGCTTTTTCACCTATATTTTTCCACATCAACTGTTGCTTCTGAAACAAGCATCTCTCTGATTTTTCTGTGTGTCCTGGAATATAGAGCAACAAATAACCTTTGATTAACTTCCACCTTTAAAGTCTTTTAGAACAATAGCAGGTTTGCTGTCAAATCAAAAGTCACTTTCAAGGATTTACATTGTACTAATGTGGAACTGGGGAATCAATAGGTATGTAATTCACCAAAAGATATGTTCATTTCTTACCTGTCCCGGCCAGGTGCACAAGCAGGAAAAGCAGCCAAAGCATTCGCTTCATGTCTGTAGCTTAACAGCTTGTGAGTGATCTTATGATTTCCTGAATGAGGTGATGAGAAATGACTACAACATGGGAAGAAGGTTGTATTAAACTTCCTCAACTCTAACTTCCTTATTTAACTCCACTAAGCAAATTACAGCTACAGCATTTTGAGTGGAATACATTTCTAAGCTTATTACCGTGTCACAGCTGCTTAACTTTTCCACATTTTGTAATTTTACAAAATGTCAATGTATTTTATTAGGATATACATTTCCAAACTTTCTCGATTCCAGTCAAATTGGATGGAGGAAGTCTATCAACCACAATTGTTAATGATTGCGACAGGTTTCCTGTTGAATTAAGGCCTGTGTTTTGCCTGGATTTGCACATGGATTTATTTTGGCCTGAACTTTTGCATTATAGCTCCAGTTGCTTGTTTTAGAGTTGTTTTTCTGTAGGTTTTCTTCCAAGATTGTCCTTTTATTTATATCAATTTTTCCATTAAGTCTGATCTGCTTCCTACTTCCCTTTCCCCTGCTGAAGAGTCTCTATGTGAAAATTGTTTGCTTAGAGTAATCTGCAGTGATAATTTTGTTCCACTTTGTATTGTAAGCCAGACGGTTTAATTGCACATATTCTTCCCCTTGTCGGTATACCATAACTCTGTGGCCGTCCTGTGCAGAAAAAAACATTTTCACATTATGTCACCACTCTAAGGTTTCTAGATATTCACTGTGCATGGTTTGTAATAAACCTTTTTTTATTTATTTTTTTACTATTGCTTATTGCCACTTTGACATAAGGATCAGATCTGTGATCTACACTGCAAATAGCTGTCTTGTAGATTTTGGGATACCTCTTCATTGATGCTCTTCTTGAACCTTATGCTCTTTGTTGTGCCACACAGTCATGTGCAGGTACACTGTTTTCTCTATAACTGCCTTTTTAAGACAATTGCTTGCACTGGGATTTTATTTTGGAGTATAAGAATAATAGGAGCTGAATACAAATGATTACCACACTTTTCACATTCATTTGTTTTTAAAAAAGAAAAAAAAAACATATTAATCGATTCTTCTTCACTATTTTACTCTACTTTGTGCTATTAAGAATAAAAAGGCCTAGTGCTTAAACTGAAAAGACGTAAAATCATCAAAAATATGAATTCACCCTGAAAAGGAGCCGTCACTAGAACTCAGAGCTGACATATTGGCTTGTAATGCGTTATAACCTGCCGCGGAAAGCTCCTTTATCAGCTTTTCTCTACGTATATTAATTCTTACTACCATGCAAAAATTATGAAAGAAAATTAACTAAGTGACCCACCGTATAAGGGCTTGTGATGTTCCCTCTTCTGTTCAATTTCTGTAGGCGGGGCCATTTGTGCTGTCAGTCACGTTTCCGTCCAATCAGAGATGAGCTTTGTGTTATCAGCCCGCCTCCTTCCACGTCGACCTGCACCTTCGCCATATTTTCAACCCTGTGGATCCCGCAGATTTGTGTTCCCCTCTAAGTTACTAGGAGAAGACTTGTAAGGCAGCAGAACGCGTCACTTTGAGTCGGAGTAAATAGTGAAACCTTTATCTTTCCAGCTCTTTCCCCTTGTAATTCCGCTCTGCAACAATGAACATCTTCAGACTGACAGGAGACCTCTCTCATCTGGCTGCTATCATCATCCTGCTACTTAAAATATGGAAAAGCAGATCTTGTGCAGGTGAGCTTCGACTTTAGTATTGTCGTATTATAATATGCTGTATTGTGGCGTTCCTGATGACGTTTGTTAAGCTTGACCTCTGTCTTCAACTAGAATGTGTGTTATGAGTCTTGATCAGTAGCCTTTCTGCCAGCTAGCTTCACATGCTAATGGTACTGGTCATTCATTTGAGCCAAAGGCTAACGGCTAAAAGTAGAGCTAACTGTTAGCAGTCAAAAACTGCTGTTTGTAATTCCATACATCCACAAAACAGCCCGCCTAATCAATGATTTCTGTTCACTTGAAGACATATGTTGTAGCTTGGGGGAATGTCTACTGTTGTAACGGTATATGAATGATCTTTGCTGAGTAACTGTGGTTTGATTTGCTGCGAGCTGCACTCCGTTGTATTTGTGCTGCTTAGTAGAGATTATTATTAATATCATTATTATTTATGATTAGGTTAAGTTAATCTTTTAAATATAAACTGCTGAATTCACACTGGGTGGTTTTTGCCAGCTCTACACCCCCAGAGATCCTGCTCTGAGGTTTGTGGATTGACTTTTTTGGTCTGTTCTCTGACGTGGCGCTGTAGGAGAAGCTGCGGAAGTTAGCAACATGCTAAAGCTTTCTCTTTTAAATTAAGGCGAGACGGAAACTGTAACAATCTAAGGAGGGAATTAGTTTTTGTCACAGTACTGTATAACGTCATTTGTTGCAAAAAAAAAAAAAGATGTAAAAAGTTTAAAACATCACAATATCACACAATATCCAACATCAGTGACCAACAGCAGAGACAGTATGAAACGATGCAGTCCAGAGAACAGCACTATGTACTGGACATTGATTCAGATAGTTTAACATTTCTGATTAACAGATTGTTTGTATACAAAACAAGGTTTTCAAATGCCCTCGTATTTTCACTTGTTAGATTACAGGGTCAATACTTTACTTCAATTTGAGAAATCTGATTTATAGCCTTATGAGTATTTGCTTTTGAGGTGTTTAAAACAATTCTTTATCTAATTCACTACATAAAATTTAATTGTGGGTTATTGTGTTCAAACACCCACAATTTGATATGTCAGCGTTTGGTCAGGTAGCCTGATTAAGGTTCAGTTTCCAATAGGAAAAAAAAGCTAGAATTATTTTTTTTTTCTTATACAGCTTTACACAAGTTTCAAAGTATATTGAGGATAATATCCAAGGGATTTGGTATTATCAAAAAAATATTTTTGGGGTGGTTTGAAGTCATTTCCAGTAGATGTCAGTATGCTACAATGAAAAGCCTGACTTGTGAGTTTTCCAGACTGTTTTCCAGCCCACAGCCTACCGAACTGAAACTTTGTATCTGCTGATATTTTCCTGTTAAAGGCATCTCTGGGAAGAGCCAAATTCTCTTTGCCCTGGTGTTCACCACACGTTACCTGGATCTCCTCACCTCTTTCATCTCGCTGTACAACACATTCATGAAGGTGAGGTAACTGTTAACCAAACATACAAGTGCTGTTTCTTTGTGCGTCGCCACTGATGAGCGCTTCTTTGCTGCTCATCAGGTAATATACATTGGCTGTTCGTACGCCACCGTTTACCTGATCTACATGAAGTTCAGGGCCACCTACGATGGAAACCATGACAGTTTCAGGGTGGAGTTCCTGATTGTTCCTGTTGGGGGTCTCGCTGTTCTCATCAACCATGACTTCTCTCCCCTTGAGGTTTGTTTAAAACTGTTGTGGGGTATCCAGACTAACTTGTCTAGGTTATAAACAGCTATTCATAATGAGAATATATTGAGTTTATGGAGAAGAACCTTGTAGTCAAGCACGGCAGAGGATCAATGATGGTGGGGGGCTTTTTTTTATTTTTTTCTTCCCACTGGAAATTTTAAATGTAAAAGTGGTGGATTAACAATATTGACTTTGTCAACAATAATTATTCAGAATGTATTGCCGACTTGTTTTCTGTGGTGTTTTTAACTAAAATCTCTTTGTCTGCAGATCCTTTGGACGTTCTCCATCTACCTGGAGTCTGTGGCAATCCTGCCACAGCTCTTCATGATCAGCAAAACTGGAGAGGCCGAAACCATCACCACCCACTACCTGTTCTGCCTGGGCCTGTATCGGGCCCTCTACCTATTCAACTGGATTTGGCGTTACTACTTCGAGGGTTTCTTCGACATGATCGCCATTGTGGCTGGCGTGGTCCAGACTGTCCTCTACTGTGACTTCTTCTACCTTTATGTTACCAAAGGTGGGTCATGTTCTCAATTTGCACCTGGAAATTGCCAAACACGATGGCTCAAAGCATTAAAAAAAAAGGATGAGCATCTGTTTTATTGTCTATAGACAAATTGAAAGTGAATTCTTAGTCACTTGTTGGGATAATTTGTTGATTCTCATTTAGATGGATGGTTTCTGGAATATCTCTTCCTAGAATAACATTCATTCATGTTATCTTCTCTGCTTGTTCCCTGAAAAACCTCACTGGAAAGTTCATCCTTAGCTGATTGGAGGTTTCAGACATCTAAAATTCCTGAAAGGAGCAATTATTTTTTTACAAAGTCTCGAGTCATATTTGCCGATTATGATCCCGTCATTCTGCAATAAATCAGAGGATACATAATCCCAGTTCCTCACAGAAAAATTGTTGTGCTGGAACACTTGACGTGCTCCGCGAATTTCCTCTCATGTGCCTGAGGCGTAGCTAAAATAATTTGCCACAGTTCAAGATATTTTCAAGGTATTGACATCACAACTATCCACTGGATACCACAGCGAGAACTTAGAAACATGCTGTATAGTCTAACATTTTTGGGTTTTCACTTGCTGTGACTTACTATAGACAGTAATTTCAGTAGAGATGTTTCAGAACCCTATACTTATTCATAAGTTTGCGTGCAGGTTTTGAAGAAGCTCCAGATGTCAAATAAAATTGGGGAATGGTCCTTTATCAAACCATTAAATCAAAATCCACTATCGATATCTTGTTGTTTTTAAGGTTTTTGAAACATGCAGACAATAAAATTCAACTAGGCAAATGTCACATGTGCTCAATTCGTTTATAAATTACCACAAAAAATTTTAAACTTGATGCTGGGAATTTGGAATCAGAAATATTAGTAAACCTGTGCTGTGATTTTAGTTGTCAGAGGTTCATTGCACAAAGTAGGTAAATGAAAGAAGGGCTACCTAAAAAAAAATAAATAAATAATAATCATCATCTAGATGGTTAAAACGTGGACACAGTTGGGTGTTCCTAAATTATAATAAACCCAAATGCACAACTAAAATGGCTTTTGAATGTATATAAGTTTCTAGAGTAACCATATTGGAAATATATGAACTATGCTTAAAAACTGAATCCATGCCTTAAAACTAATCTAAAGCTTCTTAAAGAGCCAAAATAATGACCAAAATGTCATGTTATATAGTTCCATTACTGCTTAAGTTTTTAATGCTTTTGAATCTTATGTTTCCTTTTCATGTTCAGCACTTTGCTTCAGTTTGTGGTTTTAAATAATCTGACAATGATTTATGAAAAGGACATCCTCTAAACCTAGGCAGTTCTAGTTATGGTTTCTAAGTGACGTCCAAGTTTTTTTTTGTTTGTTTTTTTTTTCCCCTCCCTGCAGTGTTGAAAGGTAAGAAGTTGAGCCTGCCGGCATAAAGACAGACTGGAGGAGACGGGGCAGTCCCAGCAGACTCAGGGGGCGCGGAGATGACGTTGTGGAGTCTCATGAACGACGGCAACAGATACCTGGAACGACCAACTATTGGGGGGAATAAAAACACTAGTCGTCTTGATGATTGCTCATGGAACTGGTAAATGCCAACAAAACACCGGCGCTGAACAAAGATCATCGACTTTTGGATTTCTATGTTCAGCATCTTGCCTTAAAACTTCTTTTCATTGCTGTTCAAAATAGGATACATTGCTCCTTTCTTTTTTTTTTCTTCTTTTTTTTTTACATGTGAGGTGTATACCCTTGTTTTCTGTTATTACATAACGTCACACAAAAGGTAGACTCTGAGTACCTTGTTTGACTTTAACTTGGTAAAATAAGAAAATGCACAAAATGTACAGTCTTATTAAAGAGTGAGATAAAGCATAATGTATCAGAGTGCCTGATGAGGATTATGTCCATTTTCTCAGTGTTTTTGTTCATTTATCTAAAAATCTTTTGATTATTTGTGTAGCTATAAGCAAATATGCTTTGAGGAAAAACATTCAACGAAGCCAATATTAGAAGTGCTTTTTTTTTTTTTTTTTTTTGTAAATTGTGCTTTAGTAAGATGAAACTAAACATTTTAACAGGTTATATGTTTAAAGATCACAGATTTTTACGGGGAGCTCATAGAGGGATTTTGACTATAAAATGTAAAGTGTAGACTGGATGATCAAAGTACCAGCAATCATTTTGGCACATCAGTATTTTCAAATGGTGCTCATTTTGTTTAAAATTCCATTTCAGATGTGTTCACTAGTCTTTATCACTTATATGTAGAGTTCAATAAAATTCTAAAGCGTTGTATTGTCACATTTTCGGAGCAGATGGAGCCTCAGGCCTGGTTTTAGCTGTTATTGCACTCCAGAACCAAACTCATGAACACCTTCCAGTAGTTTCTCCATAGTTTTTTTATTTTCCAAACCTGAAACTGGGGTTAAAAAGAAAAGATTGCCATGTTTCTTAGAAAAATCCTCTGGCATGTTGACTAACTTTTGTATCTCAGCTGATTTGTTTCTGTTCTAAATGGGCTTTTGAGCACAGTTCTGCCTTTTTTTTAATTGCTTTCTAACTGAGTAGGTGTGATGTTGTTCAACGAGTGCATTTCTGTTAAATCAAAAGGCCCCGTCAACTTTATCTAAGTAGGCATTCCTATAGGGGTTTCCAAATTTTGTCAATTATTTTTTTTTTGTTTTCTTTTTTGCATGAGATCACCTCCATTAAAGATTTTATTATAATCAAAATTAAGTGGCTTGTTTGATTACTGAAAAAAAAAAACTGGAAGTTCACTGCATATAATTGTAAAATTCCTTATAAAAAATATTCACTTTTTTTTTTTTAATTATCTACTTTGTCACACAACCACTGATCTTGAGGGATTTTATTAGAATTTGATGTTTGACAAATGGTGCATAATTGAGGCAAAAAAAAAAATCTCACCATTTTTTATGAATTTTTGTTCAGCAGCTTTTATTACAATACAATTTTTAATCTGTTGCAATCAGTTACCTTCAGAAATCATGTATATAGTATTATAATTAAGCTCAGTGGAAATCCAGTTGTTCTATGAAGACCTTAATGGTTTGTCAGAAAACATTAGCGAACCTGCAGCTACAAGAAGACCAACAAACACAGCAGACCTAATTAGGTTTAACCTAAGTGAAACATAAGGTTGAGAGATCAAAAGTACCTTTTGAAAATTCACTATCAGGTCCCACCTCAGGTTTTATCATTTGACTCAAACTTCAAATACTTGCACAGCAAGCAGGCAATGGAAACTTCAAACTAGGTGCAGCAAATTCATGGAAAGAGGCAAACATTAAGGAGAACCAGAGGATTTAAATGGATGTGGGATTGGATGATGACATAAAGACGAAGGGGAATGTTCTGAAAGGACTGAATCAGTCACCTGACCTCGACGGAAGAGAGGACGCTTTTCACAAACTTGAGAGGAAATTCCAGAAGTCGGCTGCTGGAAAATCACAAATACTTTCATTGATTTTGATGTATGTTTTAAGTTTTCTGTTTAATTCTGCTCTCTACTTCATTAAAGTTTAAAGACTACATTTTAAGCAAAATTTAGGTGATGGGAACATTACCGTTTCATATGACAAAAACTTCTAAGAATATGCAGCACTCGACACAGATCGAGCAAATTGTATTTTGGCCAATTGCTCCACAAATCCACCGATAATTTTTTCACAGTAAAGCCACAAACTTTGATGCATTTCCCTGGTGTGTCATGTGACACAAGCACAAGGCGTGCATAACTGGGAGGAGGAAGGAAAATGACATTGTTTCAAAATTTTTCACAAATAAAAATCTGAGAAGTGTGGCATGGAATTGTCTTTATAATAGTTTTCGAAGCACCTTTACGTGCAATCACAGATGCAAGTATTGCAGTTTTTTTTACAGGTAGTCACAATGTTATATTTTTGGTTTGATCAAACAGGAACACCTTCTTCCACATGCATTCTCTGTCCCGTCCTTGACTTGTGGCTTTTTTTTTTTTTTGCCCATTTATGATACAGACCAAATTTGTGGCCATCAAAACATGTTTTTCCTGGCAAGCAATTCTCAAGTCTTGGTTTCTCTTCAGCTGCTCCTCTTGACCCATTCTCTTCATATGTTGTCTTTTTCTAGACTATCAGGGAACATTTATAGTTTTTATTTTTTTGTAAAAACTTAAAACCATATATATAATTTTTCTTTTTCTCTTAAATAGTTACTACTTTGTGTTTGTGTATTGCATAAGACCACCTCAAAATCAGTAAATCCTTGTGCAGTTGCAAAGTACTGTATATGAAGGCCATTTTAAACAAAATCCATTTATTTCTTCCCAATATGTGGAAAACGCAAATGAAGAAAGAAAGCAAAATATGTTAATTATACACAAAATGTCTTAAAACAGATTTTACAAAACTGTACTTCAAAGCACAACAAGCAGTGTTTTTGAACAAACCTTTAGAAAAAGCAGCTTAGTCTGAAGTTCATGATAATTAAATGAGGAGCACAGAATTCAGTGAACGTGTTAATAGAGATTGAAATCGGTGAATCATTTTTTTTTCCATCTGTTCATGATAATTGATCGTATGATAAAGCAACTTTCTGCCAGAAAATCTTGGCTTTTATCCCACATAATGCTGAAAGCAAACGCGCCACATACATGGCAGGCAGTCTTAATGTTTTGACACTTTAGTCACACTTCAAGTACAAATTATACAATAAGAAAAAAACTCTCTTTAATCGTCAGCATCAAGTGTTTTGCATTGGTTCCCTGAAGCACTAGAATAAACAATTTTTTTCTAAAACTGAGCTCTTATTGTCAGAAAATAGTTTTTCCATGTGTGCATTTCATTTAAAAACCTATAGAATTACGATTGAAAGAATGCAAGATAAAAATACTTTTACTTTATTATAGCGTTAATGCATTGAGAACAAAATTAATAACTTGGATGATAAATATGATGCAAACAAACAAAACCTCGAAGCAATTCTTAACATAAACGTAGAAATTTTGGCAGGAGACGGCACATAAAACATAAAGTCTGGGTTACAATCTCTCCTCCTCCTGCATCAAACATCAGCTCACATGAGGATGACTAAATGCTTAATGCTCCGGTTAGTTTAAGTACGGTCTCGGCTATTAATACCACAACATTTGCCCCTGGGATTTCTTGTAAGAAAAAGGAATATTAGATTCCTAGAAATGATTAAAATGACCATGAAGGAGACTAGTGGTCTGATATGCTTTTTACTGTGTAATATTATTATTTAACAAACTATATAAATATAATATACTTTTTGTAACTAAAAATGGACCTAGAACACATTTGGAGGAAATGTGCTGCTATAGTTGCATCACTGTCCTGAAACAGGATGAAGGTTTGACCTGTTCAACAGAGATCAGCTCTTAAACCCGAATGGGAGAAGTGAGCAGTATAGACACTCATACATATATTGCACTGTAAACAAATAAAACTTCACACTCCTTTCACTGATGCAGCAAGGACACTTGGTGTTCATAAAGAAGAGACCTTGGCAGAGGTTTTAAGCTTAGCAGCTCAGATCCTGAGCATCTTCTGTTGAGCGGCGCCAAAACGCCAGGCAGAGAGAAGACGGGGACATTTCCCTACTGCTGCTTCAGTCCTGGAGTCTCTTCTTCACTCTACTTCTTCTAGTTCAGGAGAAAAGGAAGCAAATGACCAAATGACGGTCAAAAGTTAATAACAGAGGCCACAAACTGTAGATTTTACAATGCATTTTTATTCTGGCCACTTTTCACCACTGAAGGGTGTGATCGACACTTTTTCACTGCAAGTCTGGCTGCATCTTCAGGGACGGAGCAAGGAGACCCTCCTCTCCAGTTTCTAAACTTTTGCATCTTCTTGGATATTTCTGCATTTACTTTAAGAGACCTTACTGCAGCATGTTTCGCCATGGGGATAGCACATTCAGAGTTATGTGCAGTGAGAGTTTTCCGCTGCATGGTGTGTGCGTGCCTGCAGAAAAGTTCACCGCTTGTCTCATCTGATCAGAACTCTCATGGTTTCTACACGTCTTAATCCAAAATGCAAACATGACTACTTGTAGCTTCCCTTCTACAATTGCTTTCTTCACATTCCCAATAAAATAAGGAAAAGTTTCTGGTTTAAATGTTAAAAAGAGGCGCTCTACATCTGTCTGGGGTTGTTCCCTTTACCTTTGTCACATGAGGGTAGAAATTCCTCAGCAAGTTGGGAATGGTGACGAACACACCGGTAACGATGATCGAGACCACCAGGGAGAAGAGGGCGATGCCGGAGAGCACAGACAGCAGAGTCATTCCTCCAACAAACAGCAGAAACACTAAACGGAAGAATTAAAATCAGCTTGACGTAGAAAGAAAAAAACAAAACAAAAATACATTATTGAGTTTGAGATGTTGCAACGTACCCTCAAAGAAAACAAACCCCACAACCGACATAACTATCGTAATGAGGGCAAACAAGAGGAAGAGCCCAACAGGTAGAGCAGCCATGGCGCTGAACAGCAGCAGAGCGAGAGCTAAGAAAGGCCGACGGCGGAGGTACTGCCCGGCCTTTGTACTCATCACCTGTGCCATCTGTAGGAGAGGAAAACACACCTGGAAGCTCCAATTTGCCAAATAAGTGGAGAAAACACAATGGATGACTGAGGAATGTCAGTCAAATACAGGTGGGACGTTTGGGCTGACCTTGGGATCCTCTTGAAGGCGGTTCATCAAGGTCAGCCATCTTTCTCCCAGCTGCTGAGTCAAGCTGCTGTTGCTGCTGTGACGCTGCATCTCAACACACCTGTGAAAACAAAATCAGCCACAAAACACTCTCAGAGATATTCATAGTTCTTAACCTGACTGTGCCTCTGAATTCTTGTCCAAAACTTTCAATTTAAAAGCTTTTTTTTCCCCTTTGTCTGACTGCACCTTCTTGAATACACAACTCAACTTTGATGCAGACGGGGAGACAAAAGTGTAAAAATGTTATTTTGCGGTTGAAATGCAATTGAAAAAGTAAAACTCTTAAGTAGATTGCTTACACACACAGGGTTATATTTCAGTCATTTCAGTTAATTTTGATGAATAGGTGTATGTATTCTTTTGACAAATTCAACTGTGCAGTTTCTTTTTTTAAGATGCTTAGTCACACATTTAAAAAGAAAAAAGAGAAATAAACGTTTTCTGATTTAAATATTGAAAATGTTTGTTTCTTTCCATGTTTATTTCTTTCCACCTTAAATGAAAATTAGAAACCGAGCTTTATATCCAAGAGAATATCCTTAGAGTGGCTTTCAGCTAATTCAGAAATTCCTCACAACAAAGATTTCAAGGTGGGATATGTTGGATTTTTCCAAACGACTCACTATATAAGACAAATCTTAACTTGATTGAGGTTTACTAATACATATTTCGGCCATAATAGGCTACAATAAATTGAGTCAGGTCAGCAATAAACGACATCTCAGGACACTACACGCACCAAAAATGTGCAATTTGTACCTGTATTAATTAAACCCATATAATCCGAAAACATAGACACACTCAAAATCTAAGGTTTAAATGCAAACATTCAAACGTTTGCAATTTAATTTTTCATACTGTAAGAGGAATGAATGAGCTGCGGAGCTGTAAAATGTAAACAAACCCAAGTGGAGAAGTGAAACGTGTTCATGTGCACGTCTGAAACAGAAGAGCCATCACGAGTCCATCCAACAAGTCTTTACAAAGAGATGCAGGCTAAATCTGAATTAGTATCTATTTAATTAAAAATAATGCTGAAATGAAGGTTTACGCAATCCGAGACACTTTACTGACACGTATACGATCAGAAACAGACCTAAACTTAATGTTTCTGGAGTCACGACGAAGTTCTGCTGGATCCACATACCTGGGAAAAACGCTCACAGTGACCCTGCTTTGACCTTCAGCACCTCGCTGCTCTCAGCATAAAACACCAAATCCTGAAGCTTCCCACAGCTCTTACAAACCATGGTGAGGAACACACCCTTTAAATAAGCACTCCTCTTTGTTTCCTCCCCCATGTTCCTCCTCCGGATTCTTCATGCTGCGGCTGCTGGGACTCACTGCTGCCCTCTGCTGTTGACTAAAGATACTGGAGCACAAGTGGTTTTCAACAAGATATTCATGTATTATTTAAAATCCGATTGACAATATTTAATTTGACATTAAACAGCTTAACCGACAGGCTAGAATGTTTACCAAGCTATCGGGTATATATTTCAAATTATTTTACTATTATTTTTTAAAGACGCAAGTTGCCATAAACTGGTTTGCCCAGCCCAATGTTTAATGCTCTACTGCCACCTTGTGGTTATTGTGAGCTTATGTTTTCTTCAACCAGACTTAATTGATAATTGTTTTGCTTTTTCTGTCGGACCGAAGAAAATGTTTAATTAGTAACAAAGAAGTTACAGCAGCACAATCAGCAAGAAACAGATGACAAACATTACTCTATTTAAACGTTTTTCCAATATCTTCGCTCTGGAAACTTTTGTATTTTACTTTTAGTATAAGAAATGTACCGGGATGATTTCATTTTTAAAATGAAATTAAATTGACTTGAATTTTAATTTGGATACATGAGCATACCAAAAGTCAGACCAAAACAATTTCTCCCTAGCTATTTCTTTAAATTAATTAATTTAATCTATGCATTTGTTTATTACTAATTCTGCTTTTTGTGCTTAAGTCTATAAAGAGTATGACTTTTTTTTTTTTTTTGGCGAACCAACCAACCCAACCTCTTTAAAGCCAACAGAAGACAACAGTTATTCTGACGATCTTTTTTTATTTAATTAAAAACAAACTAACTCTTTCAAATTAGCCAGATTTGTTCTGAGGATTATTTTAATTTAAGAAAAGCAATTGTGACTTTAATAAATTTGCAATGAAGTGGGATCTTTGCATGATAATAACGCTTAACAGTTGAAATATGAACAATATAATAACCATAAAAGTCGAATATTGGCTGTGAACCGGATCAAACATTTTTATGAGACCATTTAAATATACAATGATAATTAAAAACATACCATCCTGTACCTGCAACAAGGACCGCATTTAGATATGAAGTGTTTTTCAATAATTCCGACCCATACAGGAATTGTTATTGCTTTACAATGGTCCCACTGCGGCCTGTAAATTGAACAATTATTTATTTGCCCGATATTATTAATCAAAGAACGGGCAGGTTACCAATTAAGCCAATGGTTGTTTGGGATACTTGTTACGTTCCAATCTTCCCCACACTTTTGATTACTTGTTTCTGTTAAAATGTATTTTTTTTTATTTCAAATAAAATGTAAAATGTCTAATTTTCTGATCGTGCGAATTGTGGGCGTGGCTTCTGTCAATGTTCCGTCAGCAAGAATGCAACGAAGAAACCCGTCAACTTCATTCTGTCGCTTATGACAGAATAACATTCCATTTTCTCTTCAACACTTGCTTCAGAAGAGCCAACTTAAGACTTGCATTTTGCTTTTGCCATTCAACCTAGAGATAGCGAATTTAAAGAATATCATGGAAGAAGGGACAAAACTCAATATCAAACTTGAGAAATATGTGGTTCTTCAAGGTAAACTATCAGTGTACCACACTGAAGGGTTCCTGGGTGAGGGCTCCTATGGGAAAGTGGTCAAGTGCACCAAGCTTGACAATGAAGAGCTTGTAGCTGTGAAGGTTTTGCGCAAAGACTGCTTCAAAGAAGGAAAAAAAGAGGCAAAAATACTGAGGAAAATCCTGCAACTCGACCCTGAGAAAAACAACTTGCTGAAGTTCATTGAAAGCTTCAAATATAAAGGCTACTTCTGTTTGGCCTTTGAAATTCTGGATGTGAGTGTCTTTGACTTTATAAAGAGCAGAGATTTTGTACCGCTCAGTCTTCCTGAAATCAGAGTAATTGCTCAACAGTTGCTTGTAGCTTTGAATGCTTTGAAAAGCGCCGGTCTGGTTCATGCTGACATTAAGCCAGACAACATCATGTTTGTCAACCATAGGTCACAGCCTTTGAAAGTGAAGTTGATTGACTTTGGGTTGGCTGTGAAAGCGTCCAAACTGTGGTTTGTGGGCACTGTTCAAGCCATCGGTTACCGGGCCCCTGAAGTCATCTTAGGTCTAAAAATGAATGAAAGTGTCGACATGTGGTCTCTGGGTTGCAGTTTGGCCTACATGTACCTGGGTTACAACCTCTATCCTACACACTGCGTATATGAGGTCATTAGGGCTATCGTCCACATTCATGGTCAACCCCCAGATGATGTGTTGAAAGATGGCATGGATGTGCAACACTTCTTCACTAAACTCACTGACTCTTCTCACTGTACGTTCAGACTCAATACGCCAGCTGAATATACAAATGCAACAGGGTATGGAACGCAATTTAAAAGTGGCATTTACAACCGCATATCCGGCCTCGATGACCTGCTCAAGACTCGCCCATGGCCGATAGACCCAATGGAGCGTGAAGATTCCCTTGGATTTATTAGCCTGCTAAAACAAATACTGTTGGTAGATCCAGATGCCCGGATCACCCCAGGAGAGGCTCTCGGTCATTGTTTCATAACTATGAAAAGTTTCTCAGGTGGGAGAAATAACTCCAGTGAAGCATCAACTTCGAAAATGGTGACTGACTGCAAAATTCACGAGTTTGCAGTAGACCATTATGTCATGTCAAGTGAAGAAGCTGGAAGAACAATGGAAGATGCAGCCGAAAGACTGCCAGGTGAGGCTAGAGATTCTGTCCTCATAATTCATACAAAAATCCCATCATCAAACATTGCAACCACTTTTACAAACCCTCTTTTTTCAGATAAAGAACAGCCAAGAAGGGCCTTAATGAAAGTATCATCCTGTTTAAAAGCTCAGCAAGAAGGTGTGGACCAGACAGACACTGCAGCCGATGGAAGAAACAAAGAACCCTCAGGTGAAGCTCACACTAACTCGTTAGCACTTAAAACTGAAGATGCACCGATCCAATTTTTCACTTCTGATACCAATACAGATATTGGAGGTGTATTGAATACTGATCTAATACAGTAATCAGTGCAGAATTGACTCTAAACATTTTTCTAGAGTCAGACAAATGTACTGAATTACAAATTTATTTGATAACTCGGCACCAGTACAGCATACTTAAATACACATAGATTCATAATGACAAAACTGTAGGTTGACTGCCTTGGGCAAATGTGTAGAAATAAGCTGCGACAAACCTTCTTCCAAATGGTTTAGAAAATGCAATTAGAAATTCTAAGTGTAATATAAAATAAGTAATAAAGCATGGTGTCGCTCAGAGCACAACACGTAGAATTAGACTGAATAGATAAGCCTCCCGCCCCTCCTTCTTCACATCAGACAAAACTGGTGTCAATCAAGTTGACTACGTTTGTGCTGGTTAGTACAGTAAAAAAAATGTTTGTGCTGCTTTGGCTTTGAAGTTATTAATGGAAGTTTAAAGGTCATAAGGTCAACCAACCCTCCCACTTTTATGAAATCAAAATGACCTTTAAACTTTCATTAATACCTTCAAAGCCAAAGCAGCACAAACAAGAATATTTGCTGCACAAATCAGCACAAACACACCTGAGTTGATTGACACCAATTTGAAGAAGGTTGAGGGGGCTGGTTGACCTTTTATGACTTCTGGGAAAATGTCTTAATATCTTTAAAATGATAGCGGCACAAACGGAAATTTTTGCTGCACAAACATAATACAAACATTTGACACCAATTTTGTCTGATTTGAAGAAGGAAGAGGGGGAGGGGAGCAGCTTCACTTAGGAGGCACATGGTCATGATACAGAATCTAGAAGTGTTTTTTCAATATCGGGAAAAAACACTTTTTTCCCGATATTGGAAAATCGGAAAAAAAATTTGGAAAATCGGGAATATCGATTATAATACAGATATTATATATAATATCTGTATAATAATACAGATATTATTATTGGGTCGGTGCATCTCTACCTAAAACCGTTGAGAATATATATATCTCAAATACTAAAAATTATTTCCAGTACAGATGATAAACCTTTTTCCAGATAAGGAGCAGATGGGGAAGACCATCATCAAAGTAAGGCCTTATATTTTTGCTTACCAAGAATCAGCTGAAACTATCGTCAAAACGTCAGGCAAGAGTAAATTTATACCCCCAGGTAAGACCTTGTCTCCAAAACCCTGGAGTACGTTTTTTTCTTTTGCTTCAAGTTTTAAAGCAACTTCTTGCATTTCATTTGACCCAGCCTTTGGATACAGAAGTGGGCAGAAGGGGTCTGAGTCAAAAGCCTCTGGAAAACCTCTGAAAGATATAGAGTGGAAAGAAAGGACCATTATCAAAGTAAAGCCATATTCTTCTGCTGATCAAGGCGGAAAAGACAGAGCTGACACGGAAGATGTTTCGTCAGAAAAAGCCAGGTCCACTGATACTAAAACTCCCAAGAAATGCTCTGCTGCAGAGAGAAAAGGCATTTTCTGTATAAACCGGAACCCTTCTGATTTTGTGGAAGTTAAAGCTCGGAAGACATCAGCAATGAAGACCCGGAACTTCTTCTCTTGGCTGATCAAATTCATCTCATGCAACAGAAAATGTGACTGAAACAGTGCATAGAACTCCACAGCCTCCACATACAGGACACTGGGCGTTGCCTAAAGACTCCAAAGATCAAAAATTGTGTATCTCTGAGCATAATAAAACCTTTTAATTCCATTAAAAATTGATACAAAGATGTTGTCTGTGTGTGTTACGTTTATCACAGATGGTACATAAGTAAAGGTTGAATATATTGTGTCTTTTCAACAGTGAATACAAATAGTAGTGTGAATTTCTGACCATGTAATAGAGGTGTGCACTACTGCATATGTTGGTATTGATCTAATACCAACACCAAAAAGTTTTAACATACCATTAAACCTCTGTCCCCTGTTTTTGTGTTTTTTTCCTATGAATTATTTTAGTTCAAACATAAGACAGAATTTTTAAAAAATGTATAGGTTCCTGGGGTTTCATTATTTTTCCTTAGATACTCTTGGTTAATTATAGCAAATGCTTGGCACAACTAGATGCTATTACTTGGTTGGTTTGGATATATTTTTCTTCTAAATAAAATAAATTATGGTTTCATATGTGTAAGTGAAAATCTTAATATTTTTTCAAGTTGCATCTGATCAATGAAAGCTGGAACATAAATCAATCCTCTGGTTTACAACTTTTTAATTCTCTTCATGTTGCCACTCTAATATTTTTTTATTTGTGTTGTTTTTATTTGTTTTTATCACATGAAGCACTTTGAAGTGCCTCGTTGCTGAAATATGATGTACACAAAAAACTGACTTGACATTTATATTTAACTGAATTTACTGCCTGATTGTCTAATGGTATGCCTCCCTCTTGTGTCTAGTTTTGGAAACTGCAACAATACATTGTGTTGGTCGAGTTGTTTTAGTTCAATCTTCTCACTGTCTTGTACTCTTTGCTGGTAATCGGTGTGATTGTCACATTGTTTTACCGTGCAATCACAATAAGGCAAAAACACAAAAGTGGAGGACATTTTAAAAGTGTCTCATCAAAACATGAAAGTTTTTATTTTCCATCTTTTGCATTTTCCATGCATGCTGTAAATTATGTACAACTTAATCACCACTTGTTGAACCAAATGTATTGTTGTCCATGAAACAATGCTGGTATGCACCCTGTCTGCCTAACTGAGCTAAAAAACAAAAAAACATAAATTCATGTTCATGGGCTCAGTGACAGACTATAGGATTATATGTGTGTGTTTTACTGAAGGCAGATTGTGCATTTTTCATTAATGTAATTAGGAAAATAAATCAATTGTAAGTGACATTATCTTCCATGGAACAGAAGCACATAAAGTGCAAGATGCCTTAGGTTATAGGTGAGGCAATATGTAGTTTCTGTGGAAAGTTTTTCATGAGGGAAATCAAAGCAGTTCTACAGGAAATTGAGAAACAGGGCTCCATTTTTGCTTTGCAGCCATCAGGCCGAAACGACCGTCAGAAAAAATAAAATAAAAAGTAGAGTCGCCTTCATATGGTAACAGAGACATTTCACTACGAAGACTGTGGATGATGAGAATCTCCAGGGACTGAACTGCGTCTTGACCACTCCTTACTACTTCAATCAAAGGAAAGAATTACTCGTAAATTAAGCCGAGCCCTTTGAGTTTACAGCATTAAATGTGTGTTGGTACATACCTGTAAGGCCTGAGTGAGTGAAGGGGCAGTGTGATTGGTTTTGAATCACACCAATAAACACCCTGAGGGTCCTGCAATGACAACTTATTTGGAGCCTTTACAGCTGCCGGCCTTTCTAATTAATCACAGTGTTTTGTATTGAGTAGAGGAGGGGAGGTTTTGGTGAGAGAGAAATGGGAGCGAGGCGGCATCCATCCCTCCAGACTGCTAAACACTGTGAACTCAGTGAACCAATACTGCAGGAGCTACAGAAGAGAGGGTTGTGCAAATGTGTATGCAGCTACCAATTATTACTTTCAATATTTCTGCTGCTGTCGCCTTGACTTCCACAGTATTACTTTTATGGCTATTTCTTTTTACCTAGTGCAACTTTTCGAGAATCTTCACTGACTCTTTTATTGCCATTGGTACTTCAATAGAGAGAGACATGGCAGAGCTCTTCAAAGGACATTCAAAAATATTTATTTACAATCTGTTTTTCACATAGAGTAAGTGGTTGCATGGAGGCAGAATCAAAGCAAAAGAAACTAAGTGAGCTAAAAGTGTTAAATCCTTAATTATCTTGTGAATCTTTTGGGGTTTTAAGCAAATAGACATGTTGATAAAAACAGAAAAGAATACAGACAATATGTTTGCGTGATATTGTTTCAAATGAAAAAATGCGAGCGTTTGACATCCAAGATTTTTCCTAATACTTGGTATAGAAAGTAATACAGACATTTTTGCTTATTCTTCTACAGACTGGAAGGAGAATATAAATTTCAAGTTCTGACAGATTCTAAATTGGGTTTAGGTCTGAACTTTGACTAGGTCATTTTGACAAATGGATCTAAATGATTCCGCTGTAGCTCTGATTATATGTTTCAAGGTTGAAGGTAACCCTCCACCCCAATTTAAAGTCTAGGACCATTAGAAATCCACTTAGTTTAGAAAAGCCACAAATATTAAAGTTTGTTTTTCAACAAAATTAGTGCTTTTCCAAAGGAATCTGGTGATCTCTGAGGCTCACGCGGATTTATTCTGTCAGATGTCCCACTTGTTGACGTCAAGCGACGAACACTGTTGTTGTTTGGATTAATGAAAACTGAAAATATTCAACGAGTCCTACAAAGAAATGCATTCAACTGTCTGGGAGCAAATTGAGTGTGTGATATATCTGCTAGGTTGCGTTGCCCTGCTCAACAGATTGCAACCAAAACATGATGGATGGGCTGTCAGCAAATTCCAATTTGCATCCCGTGATTGTAAAACCTAATTACTGCCTGGAGGAGAGGCAATGAGGAGCTGGAAATCTCCTGCCATAGCCAGTCATAACCAGTTCACGTGCAACCTTATGTGAGGTTTCCAGACACGCGTCCCACTGACGTCTGTCCCTCGCTGACACTCGGCAGTCAAAGCTTTCTGTGCTTAATGAGAGAAATTAGGGCAACCTGGTGCCTTTTCTTCTTTGTACGTCACTCTTGATACCCAAACCTCTCCATCTCACTGTCTGTTCGTACCTCCTACCTCTGCCTCTTTGCAAGTGCTCACTTTGTTCATGTCCCTTTGTAGTTGCAAAAGGGTGTTCAGCTGGCAGCTGGCCCCACAAGAAAAAAAGATCTCCTTCAGAGTCATCCCAGTGTCAAACAGGATGGCTTTTATTGACAGTAGTGGCGGTGATTTTGTCAGATGATAGGGGATGATTTTGGTACAAGTATTCTGACTGGGGAGAGTAAATGGCTCAAACGAAACTCCCTGGAGAGTGATAAAGGGCACTTTAGGATGAGGTCAAAGATATAATCAACACCAGAGTGACTGAATAAATTACTTTTCAAAAGCAGTCGTGTTACTTGAACTTTATATCATCTCGTTTCACTACACAGACATATTTTCATGTTGTTTTTTTTGAGTGATTTTGTGTGACATCAAATGAAGTTAGATTTTCACAATTTTCTAAAAATCTAAAGATTGAGAGAAAATTGGTTCCCCTCCCTTTACTTTGTTATCCTAAAATAAAGTCTTGTGCAAGAAAAATGCCCTTGGAAGTCACTCACAGTGCCTATACAAAAAATAAATATATAAAAATACCCCTCAACTCATTGTGAGACATTTTGACGTCAACTGGCTCTTTAAAAGGGGTGAATATTTGTGTGATCAATTATTTTGTGTTACTTTTTTATCTCTAATATTCATTATTTTGGAGAAATCAGGTTTCACTTTGATATTAAAGATTTTTTTATTATTTTTCTGTAAAAAATCTCAAATGTTGCAATAAAAAGGGTAAAACATCCAAGGGGTTGAATACTTTTTAAAGGAATTGTAAACATTAGTTTAATCTCAGTGTAAATCAAGTTGTTCTGCGAAGGAAACAGCATCATGGAGGCCAAGGAGTCTGCAGACAGGTCAGGGAGAAGGTTGTAGATCTGAGTAAAGACAGATGAGATTATACAACAAAACCTCAAGCTTTGTATTAATCAGAGAGGCTCTGGAGGGTCTGCACTGGTCCATGTCTCAGGTGGGAGAATTTACTGAGGGGATTATTAGTTGTGGACTCCATTTCTACTCCTCCTTTTTGGAGGACTGGCAAGATAAAAGCCATTAGAAGTCTTTTTGCGACAAGTCATGTAAGGACGCAAGTAGATAAATGTGTTAGGAGATGGAGATACATAAAATATAGAAGCTGGCCGCAGCAAATGGGAAGATGAATAGAGTTAAATAGAGGGCAATCCTAGAAGAAAATATGCTGGAGGCTGCAAAAGCCTTGAGACTGCATGGAGGTTTATGTTCTCACAGGAACATAAACCTCTGTAATTGCAGTGAAATGTGGTTCAATAAAATATTGACTCGTGTGGATGAGTTCAAATGCATGTTACAATTTTGAGATGGCGCTTGAGTGTTAAAAAACTTTCAAAATAATCGACCATTTTTGTTAAACTCACAGTCATGTTCTTTGTGTTGACCTGTCCCATAAAAGCTGAATGAAGGGGTGCGAGTACTTTCCTGCATTTTGCTGCAGATGAGGAACTTCATTTACTGCTTTAAATAATGAATACCCAGTTTTGTGATTTAAGAGGCAAGGAGAGGAACTGTGGAGTATAATAAAATCTACTCTAAAGCTCAGCATCACCCTAAATCCATTTTTGTGTTATCAATTTGATCTTCATGTATATTTCATGAGCAATTTCCATCTGCAAGAGCTCTTAAGGTGTGCTTTGCCATTTCTTTTCCAAGCATGCTCATCTGATACAGTCAGAGAAACACTTGTTAGACGCTGTGTTGAGCCAGCAGGTAATTCTTACAGTGAGAAAATCACCCTAGCAACAATGACAGCAAGATGATCAGGAAATAGGATTTTATTCCCCATGGAAATTATACACTGACATCCAAGTGGCATCAATCTCTTTATGAACTCCTTTCCAATTATCATCCTTCTGCATGTATGCTTTAGGTCGCCTGTTTGCTTCCACCAGCAATCTGCGAGTCTCTTTTGCTCAGCCGTCCTGTTCATCAAGCTTTGTAATTAAATTTGCAATATTTAATCAGAGTTTTTCACGACATTAAATTACAACGAGTCAACACTGCCGGCGCGTCCCGACCAAAAACACTTTCATCGGTTGCAAATTCAATGAGATCTGATTGAATTACAAAGCATGAGGGGGGGAAAAGCTCAAAAAGCCTGGTCATCGGGTTTTAAAAATAAAAAATAAAAGAGGCTGAAGCCGATCAGCAAAATCTTGTTGCCTGGTGTTGTTTCCAAGCTTCATCACATTTGCAGTTTGTCTCTGAGCGTCTCGGAGTTTGATGAATGGCTGTCGCGGCCGTGTGTTCTCGCATTCTGATTTACCGCTTGAATTATGATTAAAGGGGGGAGATGTTTGAAAGTCGCTGCAGGATGAGAAGCCAAACTTTAAAACGTAAAGAGGGAGGAATTAAAGGTGAAAAGCGGGTGTGCAGGGGTGATGCGGCCCCTGTTCGCTGGGCCTTTTGTGTTTTACAATAAGGAGAACAATGATGGATCACACAGTAAAGAGGAGGGGAATGGATGGTGTGTCAACATCCAGTAGTTCCCGTCACTTCATAACTCCCTCAGGAAGGCCTGGATGCTTCTGTGGCCATGAATCACAGCTTTACTGTTAGACCGCCGGACTCACTCAATAAACCTTGACTTGATTGTTTTGAACCGACAGGCAGAAGGGTTACAGCAGACCTGTGTCTTTTGTGTGGATTCGAAAAAGATTATTTTGTTGTAGTTTGTAGAGTAAAATACATATATTTACATACACTGTAAGTAGACATGTTTTCCACTGTCTC
This sequence comes from Poecilia latipinna, assembly GCF_001443285.1. Classification (NCBI taxonomy): domain Eukaryota; kingdom Metazoa; phylum Chordata; class Actinopteri; order Cyprinodontiformes; family Poeciliidae; genus Poecilia; species Poecilia latipinna. The sequence goes on along the minus strand of NW_015112658.1, from coordinate 31,017 downwards.
AGATTAAAATCTTCCAAAGTATTTCCACGTAATAATCTTTCCCCTTGATACCAAAAACATGGCACTCCCACCTCTTTACTTCACAGTTGGGATGAGGTTATCAGGTTTACAAGCTCTTCCCTTTATCCCCGCAAATGTCATGACGGTCATTATAGGCAAATTAAGTCTTTTTTCTCATGAAAATGTAAACTGTATTCTGGCTTTTTATATCGTTTTAAGGATCAATGGCATCTTTATTGCTGAGTGGTATTTCAGCACATATTAGTACAGCATCTTCAGCAGGTTCTTTTGTTTCTTCTGATGCCCATATTTTGTTGTGAAATATAAAAATATGCTCTTAACTGGGACACACAGCCTATTTCCTTTCTGAATGATATGACGGTTGGACATGTTGGTTATGTTACACAGAATTGGTCAAACAATTGAACTTCCGGGTATCTGAAAAGTTCAATCAATAATGGATAAGACTTCTGAAGGTTCATAATTTTTCTCCTGGAAACTTGGCTGATTTGTTTTGCTTTGTCTATGATGTCAAACAAGAAAACAATGTGCGGGAGGGTTTAGGATATATCCAAGTGGTTGTCTTCAAATATAAAATCTCGAAACTTAATGACCAGAATCAGAAACATTATCACCTAGGCTTTTCAAAAGTGTTTTAAGGCATGGTAATTGTAATTAAACACATTAATAAAAAACATCTAAAAAGACCATGTCCCCAGCATTCTGCAAATAAAAATAATTTTAATCTTCTTAGCTGGACATTAATTCTTAATCTGATTTAATGCCAGAACAATTAAAAAAAAAGATGGAGTTTCTTTTTATGCTGCATATCCATCTGTCTGGTTTCAACAGTGCTATATGACAAATAAATCAACCCACCAAGCTGCAGAGCTCCATCGATTTCCAGTGTTTAAACAAATCCTTCATGATGCAAACAGGCTGTTCAGGTGCAAACGCTTATCATCATGTGTGTCATCTTCACAGGTGATCCTTTGTTTCTGCTTAGACTTGCAGTGTGTTTGATGCTCAGACCAGCTCGGATGAAGCGCCACTCCAACATCAAGGTGATGTGGTTTGGCCGGATGAAAGGAGAGGGAACTGTGTTGCTCGTAATACATTAAACAGGCCGGCTTTCACGGTCAAAAGCAGGGCAGCTGCAGCGGGGATCTGCGTTGCATGAAAAGGAGGATTAGCATGGATTCACGATTCTTCACAGCGGTAAAAACAGAGTCATATGAAACTTGACTATTAATGAGAGAGATGCACCAAGTTTGTTTGTAGACACAAAACATAAGTAACAGGAAAATCCTCCAGCGAGGGTAGTTTAACGAAACAAACACACCCAATTCTGCAGGTTTTATTTATTAATAGCTGGATTATAATCTACAGTAGCTTGACATGTCGCTAAACACATTGGAGGGGTCTGAGTTCCCTGAATGATGCCAGGGGCGATGCTTTATCTGGCTTTGACCCCTGGTGGTGTCTCCAGTTTCAAATTGGCCTCAGTAGAGGAGTCAGGTGAGGTGGGATTCAGCGACCACGGCTGCAGATGATTACATGGATAGATGAACATTATGCTAGAACTGGTAGACCACCAAGACCACCAAGTTGAATCTGAAAATGTCCCCCTGCAAAATAAGTGCATGGATTTCAATCCATAGATCTCCAAAACACAGTATTTGTGAATTATTACATTTTATTTTGGACATGACAATGAAAACATCTCTTTCAACTTTGGGAATGACAATGATGTACAACACATTATTCTGTCTTTCTATCAGCTCTGGAAGATCTCAAACATTTTTAAGCTATGTGAAACTTTTGTTTAAGTTACGTGGAAAAAACTAGATAAACAGAAGAAACAGCCAAATCTTTGACAGCTGGAGTAGCGATTTCTGTGTAGCATGCTAACGGCAACAATTGTTACCATGCTTACTTTTACTTGCATGCAGGGATACAATTCTTATTATACGTCAGCAGAAGACCCTGTATAGACCATATGTACAAAAATAGTTTAGTTATGTTTGTTAATGTATTTTACTGACAAGTTTGCAACAGATTTACCTCCAGCAGTGCATGCAATAAGCAAAGAGGTCTGGTCATGTTACCATTCACTAGCTAAATTAAATTAATACTGCTTAGAGTAGACAACTTGTTATTTTATTTCTAAATTTAAATCAGCTGCCAAAAGCCAAAACATCACCTTTAGAGCTTCCTGAAGTAAAACAAAAATGTTTTGCAACAGTTGCTGCCAGTGGGATTAAATTGGTTTTCAGAGAGATATACAATGATTTCTCTGAAAGAGGTTGACGTTGAGGGATAAGTTTTGGCCTGGGAGTATTTAAAAGAATAATCTGAGTAAAAGTAACTAGTTTCTGTCTATCTCAGATCGTACATCAGGGATCTGACGGTTCAACCTATTCCCAACAGAGCACTTTGTTCTCAGGCTACAGGTTTACTGGTGATTTCAAAAGCTTCCAGAAGAAGAATGGGGGGGAGGAAGATCTTTCAGTCTTCAGTCTCCTTTCCTGTGGAACCAGCTTCCAGTTTTAGTCGATGAGGCAGACACCTCTACCTTTAAGACTAGTCATAAAACTTTACCTTTTGATAAAGCTTATAGTTAGAGCGGCTTAGGCTGCTACAAGCTAAGGTATCTTGAGGACATCCTGGAACCAATAATGGGAACATTAAAACAATCTCTAACAGTTTGGTTTTGTCTGTAAGGGCCCTTCAATTGAGAATAACACGACTCCTTCCTGTTCTCTGAGATAATCACTTGCTTTATTTCTTTCCCCAGTGAATTGTTCACGAAGCTGCCTGGAACGATACAGCATGTTTTGCCTGAGTCACTTCCTCGCTGAAAGCAGAATGAACCTCTCTGAAGAGAAACATTACCCCAGATTGTCATTTTGTCGCCCTCATGGCGTAATTTCCCACCTGCGGCAGACACAGTCAGAGGGAGGGCTCAGGTGTGACATGCAGTGACTGTAATTTTGCAGATTACTGATGTGGATGATGTACAAGGAACTGTCTCAGAAATCTGTTTCAATATTTCGGCAACTTTCAGTAGGAAAGGAAGCGTGAGTCACGTTATTGCAGGTTGGAACCGCTCCGTTTTTTTTTTTTGCATCTTATTTGATTTATAGTCGTCATTCTTTTTTATATCAAACTCAAGGCCTGCACGCACACACACAAAAAAAATCTTACGGTTATTGCTCAATAAGGAAGATTACTTGAGTATTTCAGAGAGTGAGCCTGGAGCAATCGCAGGCATGGACACCTACTGTACATCACAGACAAAATGTAATACGGCGCTTCAACATTGCCGCAATAAAGACAGCCTCTGAGAAGAAAATAATATAAAAAGAAAACATCCACAGATGCTCATAAGCTGCTCAAGATGAAATCCAAACAGAAACAGTTTTGCTGTATTTAAAACTGAATGTTCTAACATTTGTTTTTATGACTGTCCTTGATACTCCATTAGCTGATTGTGGATCAAAGCTTTTTTTTCTTTTTGAGGTGAGGCATTATTGAGGTTAAGTGGATGTGTTTGTTCACTTTATACAAACCTGCCAACCTCCTCCTCTGAGTGCCATCCTGTAGTAAAAACTGCAAAAAGCAAATGACTTTGCTCAGCATGTGAATAATGTTCATCAACGCTTTAATTGAATCACTAAATCACGACAGAAATCTCCCCTGTTAGACCTCACCATCTGTTCCTGGTGGTAAAAGTTCACTGTAAAACTTCCATTAAGTCCATTTCTGAGTAGAACGTAGCAGCTGTGACATTTGCTCAGTCCTCTGTTTTATCAGTGGCATCATTTCATCTGAATTTGCCATTATCCACTTTATCATTTCTGTCAGAACCTCTGAGGACTTCAGCATTAGGCATTAGGTGGAAAGCTTATTCTGGGCCTTAAATCAGAGTGGTTGTCTCATTAAAATTTCACTCTCATTTTTTCCATCTCAAACTGCTTAAGTTATACATTTTTGGGGACTTTTAAAGACTTTTTTTAATTATTATTTTAAAAGCCAGCATGTGCAAGAGGAGCATTTATGTCTCTGATGGAACTAAAAACCAAAAGTCTTTTCTCCACAAGTGCAGATGGTTTTTGTTTCTTTCAAGGACTCGTTTTGGGAAAAAAATATTAACAACCAGATGGCTGACAAGAATTCAATCAAAGCTCAGCCTGAAGAACACAATCACGAAACAGATAGTAAACAAAACTCTGAATGTGGAGACAGATTTTTTCCTTGTGATTGCATATCTTTTCCCCCTTTCACTTCTATTAATTTAAAAGTTTCACGAAAACTTGCCAGAATATTAGAAATTAAGTTTACTTTTTAAGTTTCTAGCATAAAAAAGCAACAGAAATCAATCACACAGCTGACACAGTTTTAGAAAAATTTTGTATTTCTGAGAAAACAGTATTTCTGTGTGGAAGTAAAGTGCAATTTTACTTTCCATTGATCTGTGTTGCACCAATGGGTCAAGGTGTGAGACATGTGCTACATTCTGGACAGGACAGAGCATTTTTATCCCAGGGTAAAACATCAGTGCACCAGAACAACAGCAACTAAGAACACACACGCTCACACACACCTTGGGTTGGGCTGCTGGAGTACATGGGAACAGATGCAAACTCTGTGCACGGAGAAAATGGCTGGAAAAATGCATGTTGTCAGGAGTTTGCATGTTCTCTCTGTGCATGTGTAGACACTCAATGTCGTCTAAAGTCATGCATTTTAGGTTACCCAGCTTAATAAGAATGATTCTGATGTGGAATGAGCAGATGAGAACAATGCATGGAGGATCTGCATTTTAGGCTCGTGCTCAGCTTAAATATATCCATATAATTATTACTTCACTGAAATATTTACAGCCTTTGATTTGGATAATAACAAACAAACAGCAAACTGGTCCACTGGTCTTTCCATGAGCCTGAGGTGTACAGGAATTGATGAATTAAGAAACATTTGCTCGTGCGCTCACGCACGTGCACTCTCGTACATGCAATCAGCAGCAAACCCCATCACAGTGCGATCAGGCAGCCCCATCAATCTTTATTACTGCAGCTCCACGCCAGACATGAAGCGCAGACACACACATGAAGCCACATATCTTTCCTCAATTTTTTTCCACCTCCCCCTCTCATTCTCTCTTTTCTCCTTGTTTTTCTCCTTACAGAGAAGCAAGAGCCTCTCCTGGTTTGGAGTCGACAGGACATTTATCAGATGAACCCATTTTATATTACCTTGAGATGAAAAGCACAGTGACCTCAGCTCATATAATCTACAATAATGTGGGTTTATTGAAAAAAAAAGGGGGTTGTGAAAGGTTGTCTCTCTGAAACAGACAAATGTTCTTTTATTTTACTGCTGGCGTTTTGTGCATAATGTTCGAAAATAGCAGAATTTCTTCCCTTGCAAGAGGTGTTAATTGGTTTATCCTGAGATCTGTGATTAACAACTGGCTGGCTGTGAATATGGTAATAAGAGAGGCTGACTCTGCCTGTGGATGTTGTTTGAAAGGTGAAAAAAAATGTGTTGCTGCTTCAATTTAAATCTAATATGATTTTTGCCGAGCACAGTGCTGTTTGTGTGTGCGTCACCTGATGAAGATGATTTTCTCCTTTTGCGCTCGGCTGAGTCAACACTGTCCAAATAATTACATTTATCACTGACAAAAACGCCTGCTCTTGTTTCTAATCATCATAGTTACCTTTCCTGAAACTGATTGTAAATTGGAGAAGTAATGGACTTATGACGTGAGTATTTGGGTTTTTGTTTCAAAAGGATGGCAAGTTCCTACCATATAGTTAAAGAAAAAATAAAGTTTATGTCTAAATCTGCTGAGTATTTGGGTTTTTGTTTCAAAAGGATGGCAAGTTCCTACCATATAGTTAAAGAAAAAATAAAGTTTATGTCTAAATCTGCCAGCTCTTTTCAAACTTTTAATAATAAAAAACGGTGCAGGGGACAACGAAAGCATTCAAGAGGGCAGCCATGAAGTTTAACTTGGACCCAAGCATTCAAATGGACAAGAGGCAGTTCTCTGATTATTATTGGATTTGGCAAACTGACTAAAAGCAGTAAGAGTTTAAACTGATTTAATGTCTTGACGTGAGAAATAAATGGATTGTGTGTCTTTTTCAAACAGTAAATGTAAATATCTGGCTTCAGCTGTAAGCGACATGAATCAAAAGTAATAAAAAAAACACTATTAGCCATAATTGTCTGCCTACTGTATGACTGCGTGTGATTAAAAAAAAAAAAACATCTTCTATGCTAATTGTAGAATAGCTTATTGAACTGAGACACAAAGACACATTTCACCAACAGCTCAACCTTTAGACAAATTTGTATTTATTCCTTTATTCAAAAAATTTGAGGCAATAATTCACTTCATACTCTATACAGCACAGTAATACATTTTGATACATTCATGAGGCTGAAAAAAATGTTTAATTATGCAAGCCTGTACAGTCACATAAAACAGTTTTAAATACTGCCATGGAGAGAAATAAAAAGAAAGTACTTCTGTAGAAAATCACAATCCCATAAAACACTGAACTGAAATGCAAGAAGCTTCATTTGCACATTCAGGTATATATAACAATGACAGTGTGCTGTGTGTATTCATCTTCGTCTTATATTAAATACGTCATAGGTTTTATATGTTACTAGTTCTATGGCACAAACTGATTTAAAGCTTCAGTCTAAGACAAGCTTTATTTGTGCGTACACTTGTTCACCCACGCACACAGTCACTCACTCTGAGGAGCTGAGCTAGAAGAGAGAGAAAGAGAGGAAACTGAGGATGTGTAGGAGAGAAAATACAATTTACCCCTCTCATTGATCTATGCTTGGTTATCTTCTTAATATCAGGCTCCAGAAAATATAAAGCCCCTGTTTTTTTCCCCTCATACTGGGAAATATTTCTTGGCAATGACCTCCCCTCCCACACTTGTTCCCATCCTCTATGAGAGACCTCGCCTTGCAGAGTGGAGATGACTGCTGGATGTTACACTTAACCACTGTTTTGGTTTCCCAGCATGTCTGCCTCCAGCATGGCATTAAGGTGCGAGTCCCTCACAAATGTCACATTAACATGAGAGAAAAGCTGGACGCGGAAATGAATGTCAGCGCAACGCCGATCTGGCACCAGCTCCTCAGGGCCGAGGCAGAAACAATGTTTCCGCAATTTTACCTTCCTAATGACCGCAACCTGCTCATTTAGCAGTATTGATTAAAATAAAGCACATATTTTAGCTCCATTACATTCAGTGCCGGGGAAGAGTGGGGGGTAGTTAAGGAGCTCACTGAGTGATTATTGGTTATTGACCCGCTGGTCATTCATCTCCATTAAATAATGCACAACATCCACTGGCTTCCCCTCATGGTCTTCAATAACGGGCATCAATTTTCTGATGACAAAACATGGAGTAAAATCATTAGTGCGCCCATAGCATGAAAGACTCCGAGGTAATCAGTGAAGGAGTAAAAGAGGACACTTGAGAAATTAACTTTGAGCGAGGGCTTTAAGGCGTAACGTGCAGGAAAAAGAGGAATGAGATGGAGGAGGTGAGAAACAGATGGCAATCGCCAATCATTCATTCAGTTCGCAGTTGTGGAGAAAATCAATTAGTGAAGCACAAAAAAGTGGGAAATTTGCAGAAGACAAGCCCGTTTTAGGCTTGTGAGCAGCAGAAAGCGGGATATTGGAGGTTTTTCAAAATTAGGTAAATAAGAAAATCGGTTCCTGCAAGGTAATAGTTGCTAACTACGTCTCCTTTCAATCTAAAGGTGAATATAAATATTTCCTCTGTAATAACAACTTTCATTTTTTAATAGCCTTTGCAGTAAAACTGCTAAGGAAGGATTTTCAAATCAGTTTCAATGCAAAAATATCTTTAGACACAATGTTGGCAACCTGTTCTACATCTATACCTATTATCATGGACCTCTTGACTAATTACTTCAGTCTATATATATATATTAATCATTTAAGATGTTTTATCTTATGTTAGATTGATATACAAATTCTTGTTTCTCCTTTTTTAAATTTAACGTGTGAAAATGTCCTTATTTATTATTTTTATTATTTTTAATACTGTAGTAAAGCCTTAGAAATCCTAATTCTCGGATCAGTTTAATTATAAACATTTCAATAAGAATGTATTTCTCTGCATTTCACTAACAGAGGTGATTAGGAACGTTCCTGTCAGGAACATTTGACGACCTCAGACGTTTAAGATTAGACATTTGCTAATACCGCTAGTCCCGTTCAAGTGTGCGTTAATGAGATTAACTTAATGCTTTCTTTAAGCTTGACAATTAACTAACTATAAAGTGCAGATAATACCAAAACTTCATCGGTATTATATGGTCGACATCAGCCCTGTGATTGTGCAAACTTCAATTACTCACCATTGATTCTCAGGTCTCTAGTAGATTTTTTCTGTACAGTAACCAATATTTGTCCTAACTGCTGTTTCTCCAGGGTTTTTTTTTTATATATATATTTTTCTCCAATATTAAAAGTTTAAGCTATGATACTGTCCTGACGATGCATCAGGAGCATAGCTTTATCATTTGTTTGGAACGAATCTCTTCTGTTTTTGTGCAGCACCATTAGGCTGCTAAGCTAATGTCGGCGTGATTGCTATCTGTTTTGATTGCTGGTAATTTTGTTTGTAGCACTTCAGTTTGGTTACATTAATTGTGTGAGAAGACTTACAGAGAAGACTTACATTTCTCCTATTTCATACATAAACTTAGCGCTTAGCTTGCAACATTGTAAAATATAATTTAGTACATCTTTTGGATGTTAACATTTTCTCAGGCAGCTGAGCCAACATAGTTAAGTCAGTATTTTGGACACAGATGTATAGAAACTAAATCCAAACCTGAGATCTGATTGTTCCCACAGGTTACGCTATAATACTATGTACACCGCTAAGTAGGACGGCAAAAAAAAATCTTAAATCCAGCAGCTTTTTTATTATTTTGTACATGGAGGAGCCATATTGCATGTTGAGTTTTGGGCTTGTGACAAAGAGAAGTTGTAATTGAACCAACTCAGCTGATTTTTAGCTCAGAAAATCAGACTTTCAATCACAGACAAAGGTATCATCATGTGTTTCTCTTAAATCTTTTATAAACATAGTGCAGTCCAACCTCTACTGGCAATCATTATGGTACTTGAATTGAAACAAATGCAAGATAATAGTAAAATTTAAAAAAAAAAAATTACCGTGACTGATTTAGGTCTAAAGTAATCTTTTAAATTCAAAGAATTACTGTCCAGTAGTGACATTACCATTTTGGATGGGAAGAAGGCATTGGAGCACAATACTAAAGAAAGATTGTCAAAATAACATCAGTAATTATATTCCGTAATTTTTTCTATTGTTTACTAAAAAGTGTATTCATTATTTTTATATGCTATTTTGAATAAAATGTAAAGTAAAACTGGTATTTTTTTCAAAGTATATACAGCAGGGATCAAGATAAGGGTGTAAAGTTTTTCATAAATAAATAAATACATAAAAAATTATATTATTTAGTTTTTGCTCGTGTATATACTGTTGATCAAACAAAGCATTTCCAACTGTTAAAAATCTTCATACTACGGTAGTTACTATGCAAACGGTCATATTTTATTCATCGTTATGTTACTCGATTTGAAAGTCAAAATTAATCATTTGCCACAATCATTTACTCCGGCAGTGAAGCTGACCTGGTACAAGATTACTATTTTCCACTCCATCCCATCTCTCCTACACACAGGATTCTAGCTTTCAAATATCTGCAGAAGTGTAGGGAATTTGATTTTCATTTAAAAAAAAAGGAAAAAAAGAGAAAATAGTCTGAACATTTGTTTCAATTTTAAGACTTCAATCTCGATTCAGTGGCCTACAAATTCCATCCGTCCGTCCGTCCATCCATCCATCCATCCATCCATCCATCCATCCATCCATCCATCCATCTATCCATCCATCCGTTGCTCTATCTTCCATTTTTAGATAACTCTTGTATCTATACTTATGAGTGGAGAAATATGTAGGAACCCTTTAGAAGGTCTTGTTTAAAGAGTACAAACAAAAACGAAGTAACGCTTCTTGAAGTGTCTCAGACATCGAAGCGCTAAATAGGAGTTTATTTGTCTCCTAAATATGCTCAGATCAGCTACAGGCTCAGAAAAAGCTTAATGTGTCTGATCCCTTTAGACATGTTTTAGTAGAACTCTGCCTTTCAGCAGAGCTTCATTAGATAGATGATCCCTAATAATGTGCAATGGAGGGTTAAAGGATGAACGTGCACTGATCTCAGTCTGCTGTCTTTGGGCCATACAGCAAAAAAAAGAAAAAAAGAAAAGAAATGGGAATGTCTTTATTTAAATGTGTTCTTTCAACAAACCAACAATGGCATGCAGTTAATGTGGTTATGGTTTGCTGTAAAATGTGTAGAGCAAGTAGCAGAATGACGAGACCTCAAATGCGTCACTTTGGCCCTGAGACCGGATTCAGCGTGGCATAATGGGACAGACAGCTTTAGATGGGGGAAAACAAACCAACAGGAAGGGAGAGCAGAATATCTAGTCCTCTCTACCTCTCTCTGTCTTGGTCTCCTGGAAAGATAAAGGGTTAAAGACATCTTAATTTGCTTTCATTAAATGCATCTGGATGATGGCTAACAGTAAGTCATCAAGGACCATTAATAGTTAATAGAGGACTATCTCCTGGTTGCAGAAATTTCCTCATTCTAATAATGGAAAAGGTGATAACTAGTTTAAAAATACCTCAGTGCTACACTGACACCAAGTCACATTTCTTTTCTTGTGTTTTTGCAAAGCTACAGTAACAGTCATCTCTACCATGAGTAAATATTTCACCAACAAACAGAGGAATGAAAACTCCTTCGTCGAGTGATGGTCAGGGTTGAGTTCTGACGTGAGCGTTGATGTGTAGGCGAACTATGAGCACAGCACAGTCAGGAGAAGAGTCAGAACGTGTTGTTCATTTCGTAAGAGCCCTGTTTAAAATGCATTTGAGACTCCTCTGCATATTAAAATGGAAATGACAGAGCTGTTTTACATTTCTGGACAGAGACAGTCACGACCGTGGGCAGTGGGCAGTCTGTCTGCGGTTGTGCCTGAGTGAATCACCCCCACAGGTGAGATGTGCAGGGGTCAGACCGGCAACAATTTCCCCAACAGATAAAAGACTCATCTGTTAAAAGCTCTTCCTCATTTTCTGCCATGAACACGAAGGACCATCCATGACCAAAACATATTTGATGATTCACCAAGGACTCATCATCATCTTGTTTTGTTATTTTATGTTTTGCAAATGGCGGCTCATTTTCACGGGTCGATGGTGGTGATATGCTTTCATCTGTCCTAAAGTTTAATCCTCAGCAGATGTGTTTTTTGCACGAAGGGACCAAACAGCATCTGACTGATGCTGTTTGCTGCTTTATGATAACTTTGTTGATCACAAGAGGCTTTGAAATTTTGCACCATGCATCTGATGTGTGCATTGCACCTGTTGAGCCATCTATTTTATTATCGCTAACAGGATAAACTTGTGTGACCTCAATGAGTCCCATGTGGCCACAGTTTGCCTGAAAGATTCAAGGGACCACTGCTGGTAGGTGTGGACTCAAGAGGAGATGCAGATGGGCTTTCCATTTTTGTCGTACTGGTACACCAACATCTTGATGCAGTGAGAGTTGGCTGGCGAAATCCAAGGGCTGCTTGTGATGGAGAAGTTGTGACTGGCGTAAAATGGCTTCGGCTGCTTCCGGCAGTGGATGAGGGCTCGGAGCATGTTGGTCGCCATGGCCCGGAAACGCTTGCTGATGAAGCAGTAGAGGAAGAAGTTGACGCCAGTGTTGAGCAGCGCAAGCATGTTTGCCACGTCGGTGAGCACGTGGAGCAGGCGGCCGGCGCTTTGTGAGGTGGGTGGCGGAGAGTAGAAGTGGTAGAGGATCAAGACGGTGCGCGGAGCCCACAGAACTGCAAAAACAGAGGTGATGGCGAGGAGAATGGCGGTGGTCTTGCCGGTGGAATAGCCACGCAACCTGAAGCAGTTGCGGCGCTTTCGCAGCTTCCGCACGATGCCGGTGTTGAGGGAGAAGAAGACGGTGCAGGGAAGGAGGTAGACGGTGGCGCAGTGAGCCCAAACTAGGACGTGCTCGGCCACTGTTCTTCTGCTGCTTTCTCCTCCGCCTCCTCCTCCTTCATCGCTTTTGCCCACCCCGGGTAGACTGTGCCAGAACTCAGGCCACCAGTAGTAGGGTGCGGCAGATAGCAAACAGCCGACGTACACCGCAAATATCACCTTGCGTGTTCGAGCGGGGTAGGACACCGTGTGGTAGCGAAGTGGGTGGCAAACAGCGATGTAGCGGTCGATGGTGAGAGGCACTGTTATCCAGATGGAGGTGTGGATTGAAGAGAACTCCAGAACCTGCACTGCGTTGTTTATGGATGGAGGGAGGAAGGAAGCCAAGATGAAATCCTCCAGGATGAAGTCAACAAACACAATGAGGAGCAGAACAAGGATGTCAGCAGCAGCCAGAGCCAGGAGATAGTTGTAGGAGGACTTCTGACGACGCAGCACCAGCTGGGACAGGATAACCACAGTCAGGATGTTAGCTGGGAGTGGTGAGCAAGAGGGTGATTGAAGGAATTGGGAAAATGGTGGTGAAGGTGGAAAAGAAATGGGTATAGGTTAGGGCAGGGAGGGAAACAGAGAGATTGATTGTTAGTGGACTCTGGTGATTGCAAACAGCCAGCAATAAACAACACAGAAATGCAGGAGCAGCTAACGGCGACAGAAATGCTGCAGACACTGACGCAAGTTGCACAGAACAAAAGCATGCAAGCAATTTTAATATGAACAAGTGAAAAAAAATATTCTGCCAAGCTTAAAGTGTGCCAACCCTGTCTGTCTTGGTTCCTCCTATCTGATTCTTCGCTTCATTGACACCTGCTGGGTAATTCCAGGAGCAACTGCATCTCCCTTTGGCCAGATTGTTATCTCCAATCAGGAGTAAAGTCACAACACAGTGACAAGGGCAACATGCAGCCTCACAGTCTTGGCAGTACTGTCTGCCGTCCATTCGCCTGTGATTTAGCTTCTGAAATGAAGCTCAAAGTCAAGCCACCTCCCCCAGTCTGCCTCACCTTCGGATCGATGGTTTCACCCAGAAATAATCGTTAAACATTTTCACTGATGTTGACAAAGATCTTTGGCCAATTTGCATCTACCTTGCATTCGTAGGTCAGATGGTGTTGGTAAATTAAGAGTTTTTGAAAAAAAAAAAAAAATCAGAAAACACTCGGAAAGCCTTACATTTTTCATAAAATAGGATGAAAAATACAATTGATAAGAGGAACACCTCCACATTTATTCACACTTAAAATGGTTAAATCCCACACAGGTGTTATATTAGGTGAGTGTCATTGGAGGACCTTTACTAAGTATTTTGAAAGCCACTCATTCCTTATACTTAAATATTTTGCTTCGACAGTCAACGTAATCCTGACTGTTGAAGCGAAAACGAACACCATTGTGACAGCTGTAGAGCTGTTTGAAGCCATAAGAAAGAAAATTGTAGCAGTTTAATTGTCTATTATTAGATAAGGGACTTAAATAGGTCTCAAAACAATTTGAAAAAATGGAGGGCATTAAAAACAACTGCCAACATGCCCAGGGCAGGCAGTATGCGTGAGTTTACCTTCAAAGCTGGCTGTAAGAAGCCTCTACGTCTGTGTAAATGAAAATGTGAGGACATTTGTGAAAAATGAAAGCCAAGTAGCGCTTGACCCAATAGCATAAAGATGGCCCAAAACAAAGCAATAAACAGACTCAAGTACTGGGCTGAGTTTTGAGATTATCAACCTTTTGAAACAAGATATACATGTACGAATGTACCGATGTCAGAAATTATGAAGTCACTACAATTTTAAGGACAGTCAAATTTCTTTTAAGTCATTTTTGATTCAGCACTTTCATAACAACTGAGGGTAGCCTAGTAATTTCATTGCGATATAAATGGCGTATTGGCTCTTATTTAAGTGCAATTCACTGTGAAAGGGTATAACCATTTTGTGGGATGTATAAAGAATTTCAAAATATTACAATTTTGGATTTTTTTTTCTTCACAAACATTTACAAACAAATTCATAAATACCTTAAAATGATAACTTGTGCTTCAGTTGCCCAGCTAACAAAAACACTGTAAGTACTGTACCTGTCCTCTTTTCAGTGAATAAGACGAATATTTCAATGCAACCTGTTGGCACCGTGTCAAGTCATGTCCAGTGAGTTACCTCAAACAGAGACACTTCTGACATCCTACTGCAGCTTCAGAGACATTAATCCACTTAGCAGCCATCACTGTACATGCAAGCTTGTGTGATCGTGTCCCTGTCTGCAATAATGCATCTGGGATTGGATTAAATATGGCAGCTTGGAGTCTGGGAGATCACACTTCACAGCCTCAGCCACTATCCAGTGATTACAAATTACAAAGATGGCTCTGGATAATGATTAAAGATGTGCTTGGAAGGCTGGGAGGTTGTGCAGCAGAGTGCGCACACATCAGCAAGTGCTGGACTCTGAACATGTGCACACAAACAGATCGTCAGAGACGAGCCAATTCATTAGGGTCTGATCTATCAATAACCATAAATGACATGCCGAAGCTGTTTGGAAGATTTAGCACACCAATACATAAAGGGCTACTGAATGCTGCACCCTCCAGCTTGGTTAATATCAAGAAAAGGATATGGAAAATCATCTTTAGCACTGAGTTTTCTGGAAGATTTGAATATTTTTTTTCATAAAATGTTGCTGTATTCTATTAAAAATAAGTATTTTGGTTATGTTTTTGTGGTTTCTAACAGATATAACATGACTGCACTCCACATTTGATTTGGAAAGTAATTAGGTGTATTTCACGCATAATTCTTTCACAAAAATACTGAATTAAGTTTTTGTTGGCAGCTTTTATTCTGATGTTATGTCCAATGCTTGTCCTTGGTCACAACTTATTTGGCAGTGGCTGCACAATTAAAGATAAAGGACATGTGAAGAACAAAAGAAGAAATGTTAAAACTTCAGAAAGTCATATCTCCTTTAAGTCATGCTTCAGGTATTTGCTGGCTTTTTGTCAAGTTTCGACACAAGAGAGAAGAAAAAAATGAAATTCAGAAGGTGGAACTCTTTTTCTCATGGGCTGTGTCTGTTAATTTTTCTTTTGCAGAACAAATTTTACATATCTTCTTTCTGGTTAAGACCGTTTTACAAGATTATACATCAACCGGCTCCCTCGGCATCAAAACATGAATAAATTAGGTGTGATTTAAACCTTTTTCACAGTTTTCTGCATTTAAAATGGTATCATCCTTTGGGACTTTGACAGCACTTTGCCACAGGGATGGCAAAGCAACAACAAGAAGAAGAAAAAAAGGTTAATCATAATTTCATTGATTACTTCCTTCCTATCAGATTTGATAATAGTGTCAAGTCCTTTGGTTGACTAATCAAATAAAATGGTTGTTCTGATGCAACAAATGACTCAATACACTATATGATGGATCATTAGGGATTTTTTTTAGTGTCTCATCAACATATTTGATTTTATGTAAAGAGTCATTGTTGGTTGTTATGTAACAAAAACTCAATCCAATATCCTCAAAGCTAATAGGATGACTCTTTTATCCATGTAATTTTGTATTAATTTTGTATTAAACAGCCTTGAAAAGCTCTTGTCACATCCACACACCTCAATGTGACAAACTAACACAAAGCAGAACATAATTATGGAAGGAAAATGATGCATGTTTTTATTAGTTTTTAGAAATGATAAAATTATTACTTTGTATTTGTATTCACACCCCTTTTCTCTGACAACCGTCGCATACGATTCTTCAGAAGCCACACTTCTAAGTAGATAGGGCCCACGTGTGTGTTCGTTAGTCTCGGTGGAAATCCAACAGTTCTGGGAAGACTTCAGGGGTTTGTTTGAGAACATTAATGAACAAACAGCATTGAGATCAATAGACACAACAGACAGACAAAGGAGAAAGTTGGGGAGACCATAGATACGTTATAAAACAATAACCCAAACTTTCGTTAGTCCATTGTCTGAAAGCAGAAAGAGAATAACAACTGCAAGTCCACATAAGCATCCACCCAAACCTACAGACTGGGTGAACAAAGCATCAATCAGAACAGCTGCTAAAAGTGCCACAGGTCATTTGGGAGAAAATACTGACAGGAAAACTAGGTGTGCACTCCACAAATCTGGCCTGTAGAGAGGAATGCCAAAAAGAAAGCTGTAAGATGTTGCATTTCAGTTTGCCACAAGTCACAAAGAGGATGCAGCAAACATGTGGCAAAAGGTGCTCTGGTCGTATGCAACCTGTAAACAAAGTGCTGTGTATTCACTGAACAAACCATCTCAGTGAAACATGGTGGCAGTCAGTGGTCAGGGGTAATATTAAATAAATGGAGGTAGCAATCCTGGAAGAAAACCTTTTACTCAGTAAAGCCTTGAGTTTGCAGAGGTTTAAGTTTCAGCAGGACAAAGACCCTGAACATACAGCCGTGTTACAACATGACGATGTGGGTTGAAGAATGTTCACCCATTAAAAAGTGAAAGCCCAGAAAAAAAAAAAAAAATCCAATTAAACAGATGCCCACGGGCAATCTCCATCTCCATCCAATCTGACAGAGCTTGACATGTTTGCTCCAGATTTGTTGCTGTCATTGCAGCAAAAGCTGGTTCAATAAAGTATCGACTCTGAAGGGATGAATACCAAATACACCTCACACCTTCCAGATTTTTATTTATGAAACTGGACAATTTTGTGCTACTTCGGGTTTGTGCACCGTACATTTCAAATCCTCTCTCTCTCTGTAGTATCTCCATCTATCAGAGCACTTGCAGTTGAAGTGACATAAAATGGGGAAATGTGAGATATTTACTGTCCCTGCCTGCACGTTATTCTGTTTGGGCTGCAGCAGGGGCCCTCTACAGATGAACAAAAGGGATCTCTTGCGAGCTTGACATTTTCCATTTAGCTGCAGCCGCCCTGCAACGGGGTTGCCCATCCATTTCAATTGATTCCTTTTTTTTTTTTTTTTTTTTTTTTTACGTTGTCTTTGTGGATCTGCTTGGCATTTAGCAGGGATGTTGGCGCAGAGGCCAGGTTTGTCTCAGCGGGGAAAGCCGAGGCGCTACACACAAATCATTCTCACAGATTGATGAATCCAAAGTTTCACCTTCTTTGTTTAGTTAAAAAAACAAAAACAAAAACAAAAAAAAAAAGCAAAACCAAAGCATCTCCAACTGAGAGGAAAAATAAAACACGGGCTTTATCAGACCTCATTTTGCTTTTGATTGTGCATTTGTCAAGGTGGGTGTTTGTGTCTCCTCTCCCCCTGCTGCTCTACATTATAAGGACATCCATGGCCATTGACGTTGTGTAGCAGGAAGGGAGAAGACACAGCGTGCTTCCTGATGCGTGTAACGAGGCTGACTCATCCCGCCATTAGAGGCGGGCTGTCGACATATGACCCTGCACCGTTCAATCCAGAAAAACCAAAGTCAGAAACATGAGTGACTGAGGGTTGCTCTTGGCTCTCGTATCAAACACAGAAAAGAAGAAAGAAATCATTTGGAAATTATTTGGAGCAATTTGCAGCTTGGCAGCATGACTGGATGCCACGAAGAGCAAAGAAGGGCAAAAGAGGAAGAGAAGAAAACCTTGTTCTGATGAAGGTCGCAGAATTAAGGAGAGAACAGGTGAATAAGAGGGAATGAGAGGTAGGATTATAAGTACTAAAGAAGACAAAAAGAGGTGCAGAAGAGAACTGTCGGGGGGGGGGAGAAGGGAGGCGAAAGACAGAGAGGAAGTGAATATCAAAGCTGGCTTCAAAGGTCACAGGCACTTTGTTCCTGATGACAACCGTTTCCCTTTTGTCTTCTCTTAAGTGTCAGAGCGGACATAAAGCGGGGCAATCTATTAAATCCTCAGAGCAAAACCAGGGGCACGTCCTCAGTGCAAACCCACTGAAAAGCTTTCATTCAGAGTTTAAACTCTGATTTATATGCTTTCATCGCATGCAAATGGAGCGATATCGGTGCAGAATATTTTAATCTGAAGATAAGTTTAACATGTGGGCTGAGTGGTGACGGGGGTAGCACAAAAAAAAAAGGGAGCAGAGATTTGTGTCGAGCCAGGAAATTGAAGAATATTTTACAGATTGTGAGGGGAGAAAAGAAGCTGCTGCATCAAACTACTGATGCAGTATTCTGCCTGCTCACCTCAGCAGCTATTCGTTTAAGAACAGTCACACTTCTGGATCAAGGGGATGCTTAAGACTTGGAAACAAAAAGTGCTTGCAGGAACTGTTTAAAAATCCTGAAAACAGCAGGCCTTGACTGAGACATTAACGAATGATCCAATGCTGAATCAACAAATCAAGGGAGTGCAAAAACTGCAAACGACAGTCAGAGGAGAAAGTGGCTGGAGAGGAATACAGATAATTCAGAGACATTTAGAGAAATGTTGTAAATAATAATACGGGATGTGATATTAATGCTCCAACGAGGGAAAAAAAAGAGTTAAAGCAAAAGAAATGAAAATATTCAAACAAAATAAGTATTGACATGAGGTCTTTGTACAATACTGCAACACAAAAGATAAAATCAGAACCAACACTATAAATATTGTTAAAACTACCTATTTGATATGCATGAAAAGTGCCAGCTTAGTGATTTTTATGGGCTCTAAATCAAAGGTTAGCTCAATTTTTCAATAATTTCATCCAAACAAAAAATAAATTACAGGTGAAGCAATGCAGATAAAGCAGAGCGTCGAGGTAAAACCAAAATGAAATAAACATAGATTGACTGAAAAGAGGAAAGCGAATGGCTTAATAAGCTCCAGATCTCTGTTATCATCCTCGCATTGCTACTGCTGTGAAAACCAACAAACAAATACAGAGGTTTAGCTTGGTGCATTTCCAGCAGCTGTGACAGAGTTTTCTGTGTCAGCTGGCCAAACAAAGTCGGATCTGTCACAGCAGATCTCTGATTTATTGCCTCAAACAACACCTCCCTCGTCGGGTTTTTTTTTTTTTTTCCTTTTCTAGAACAAACCTCTGTTTCCAATCTCAGCCTACCTAATTTATTCATTTGCAACGCTCAATCTGTTATTGCTCCCCCTTTTTATCTCGACTTATCTCAACCAATTTCAAACCCTGCTTCGAGAGTGATAGCATCTATTAACAAGACACCATCCCGCTCCAGATGCCCCGTCACGGGTGCAGATTGATGGATCGATAGTTCAAACTGAAAATCGATGGAGCCCATCTCTTCATTAAGTAGCGGCTGACACTTGGCCCGCACCGCGGCGCGGAAGAAGAAGCGGTTGTTGGCGCTGACGACTCCCGACCTTTTCCCCTTGAGCGGGCGGGTAAGTGGGCGTGGGAGGAGATGTTGTCCAGATTGCTCAGACACCAGTCAGCCTCTGGAGGAGTCACCAGAGCCGTGACAACTGTGCAGGGTCGGATCACTTTTTGTGCAATTAGTTGGAGAAATGTTCACTTTAGCAGGGCTGGTTGTTTTAACTATATTTCACAGTCTGATCCTTTAAATTGGGGAGACACCTGCAGCTGTAAAGAGAAACAAATCGGGCATGACTTCATGGGAGAAGAAAAGGAGAGACGCAATTTGATAGCCTGAATGTTTCAGCGACGTCAGACTTGTTTAAAGGTGTGAAATCGTTAGGCTGCAGTGCGAAACCACCTCAGCAGCAGGACACTGGAAACAGAATAATGAGCATCAAGTGTGTAATTTGAAAGAAATGAAAGAACTCAGATTTAGAAGGACGGAGCACATCTCTCAGAAACCGATTTCCTTTTTTTATATTAGTCTGTCGCTCATCCAGGTTTAACACCTCCACTCCTCCTACGTGCGGCTGTATTTTCTCAAGTCATTTAACCTTTTTATTTAAAGAGAAGAGGGGGTTAAGCAGGCAAAGCACCCACGTGTCACTGAAATGATCTCCCTCCACACCAGAGCACCCGTGCACCTTTTAAACCTTTCCCTTCACCCTTTTATGACTCTTACCCGCACTCTTCCAGAAATTATTTTACCTAGTATCACAGTTTTATGTTTGCTCCCTAAATTACACATCGAATGATTAGGCATCAACATTGTCAGTTTTACAAAAAGATAGTTTTTGTAATAGTATAACAGTCAAATTTAAGACTTTTAAGTTATCGAAAAAAAGGCACTAAAACATTGTCTGTTCATCATTTACCACCTTATATTCAGACTTCAGTGGCTGGATGTTACGATTTCCTGATGTCTCACCCTGTAATGCAGGGAGACAAACAGCATGTGTTGCTTAGCCTGTATCTTAATTAGTCAGTGCAGCAACGTCTCAATTAATATTTGAACCTGGTCTGGGTCCATTCTGACACAGACAGAACGCACTACCGCATGTCACGACTGGCTTAATTATCATTACGGTGTTTCAAATGAAGTCAGACAAAGTCAAAAGATGTAACAAGCTATTCAAAAGGAAACTGAATCTTCTTGATGCAAATCTGGAGTTCTGCACAACAAATCCGTACATCTGATATGCTTGAATATGAAATTTCAACCATCTGTGGACAGTTTGCACGTCTCAAAGGATATCCAGTAATAGGAAGGCAGAGAAGTAGCAGTTTAATTAGCTTTTCAACCATTTGAACATCTTAGTGTTCAGGTAAAGGACTAGATGTGGAGCCTGCTGTTTAGCGATGCTAACAGCGCTAACGTAAGATGGTAAAGGAAAGCTAAAACATTAGTAAATGTTAGCCTCTCACACATGGTGTGACAGTCCCTCTGCTACTTCTACAAAGAATGAGAGCAAAAGAGCTAAAAATCTATTTTTGAATGATGCTCTTACATTGTCCTCATATTTTAGCTCCTAGAATAATTTTACAGCTGAAAATGTTACAATTCCCATAAAAAGTAACATTATAAATTACAAAAAGTTTCAGTTACATTTTTCATTGTGCCACTTTGACAAAAAAAAAAAAAAAAGATCAATGTATTTTGTACATCACTCATCTCTACCAGGGGTGTTAATAAATGTTGAGGGAGTTATTATTGCTGAAACAGCCTGGCACATTCTTCATTTATTTATTTCCCTTTTTTAAACGAGTTTGGCGATAAAATTTCCAGAAGCACACTGTGTGCAGAAATGTCGAACCACAAAGAGAGACTGGAACTTCATCACACTCTTTCCGTGTCCCGTAGAGTTGCTCATCAGCTAATGGTTTCCTCCTGCGCACGGCGCGCACGGCGCTTTAAGACACGGCGTACAATCCAAGGAGCAGGCCCTCACATCTACAATCGCAACCTGTTAGCGACAGCTTCACTACGCCGCTCGCCCTGCCTGCACATGTCTCCACCGTCTCCAGTAGCGTGGTGTGGCGTGTGGAGACACAAACAGAAAGCTCAAGTTAGCAATTAATTAAAAACGCGGCAATTAGTTTCAGCTCTGTCATCTCAGCCGCTCTCAGTGCTCTGAGGTGCTACTTCTGCTACATCGCTCTGCCCATTAGCGCTCTGATCCCTCTTCTAACACCAATGTTCTTCTTCTCTGTGCCCTTTTCTTCCCTTCCTTTTCCGGCCTTTAATTTTCAGCATTTCCTACTTTATGATTTCCTCGAACTGGTCGAACTGATTTATTTTGTTCCATGACTTGACATGCATTATCCCTCTCTCAGCGCCTTCTTACCTCAAATCTCCACTTCTGATGTGACCCCTGCCTGCACCGCAACATGCAGCTCTGAGTCAGTGTTTGGATGCATAAGGGACCCCAGTTAGCTGATGAAAAACCTGAATCATAGTTTCCTGTCAATAAAGAGGCTTTATTGCATGTGTGTTTGTAGGTCATGCGGCTGCTTCTCGCGCACGCTGCTCCCATGAAACATTCATGATTCAGCTTGAGTGGAATGAGCTGTGTCATAATGATTGAACAAGTCGCTGCTGCAAAATATCAGCTTGCTGCACTTAACTTAGCCATCAATTCAGGCACCTTATTGTTGTACTCCCTCGCTCTCCCCTGGTTACTCTTACTAGGTGATTAAATAAACAGCCTTAGTTGCATTTCTAAAGGCAACCCGGCAGCAGAATCAAAAGAAATGACAGTGAGGCAAATTGCTGGCCCCTGACTTAAATAATTAGCCAGGATTTGATCAGAAAGAAAGACTTATTTTTACAAGACAGCTAATCTCTGGGGCAACTGCAGTCTTGGCTCACAAAAGCGCTGGACTTTTCATTGCAGATTTATTTCCGACCGAAACGGCTTACGCTCGTGATAGCGTCTCATTTTCAATCTTTATCAAGGGAAAGCAATCAGATCTGAGGGAGATTTGCTAATCTGCAGCAACTGGTTGAGAGAGACATCAAAACTCGCTGAGTAAAATTGTAAATACTGGGTAAGTTGCAGAAGTAATCAAACTCCTTGAAATGTTTGACTTTTCTCTTATTATAACAAGAAACTGCAATAAATTTCACTGGGATTTTATGCATGAAACCAACAGCTGTTTATTGGTAATAACTGGTTCATAACTTTGGCATGCATTTGTAATTTCCCTCCAGCTACATCCATCCTCCCATCAACTCCAATCAGCCCCTGCTGAAGTAACGCCTCCCCAAAGCAAGATGCTCCCACCACCATGTTTTAAATATGGGGGGTGGTCTATGCCTGGTGATTAGTTGGGTGAGTTTTTTGAGGGTTTTGCATGTAGGTCAGAAAGTTTTATTTGGGTCTGACACATTTTCTCTTTGGCTTCTTACAGTTTTCCTTCAACAATGTTTTCCTTCCTGCTCCTCTTAGATAATAGCCAGGTGTGTAGAGTGCACAATCAATGGTTGTCGTGTTGATAAATTCTCCCTGCTGTGCTGTAGATCTATGCAGCTCCTCCAGAGGCACCATAGACCTCTTCTGTTGTTAATTTAGTCTTGACAGGTTAGCTTTGCCATAATCTTTCCATTCTACCCACGCACGTTGATTGCACTGATCTGGTGTTAGAGTAAATGTAACCACACAAATACTTAAAAACATGCAACAATTTCATTTTCACTTTGTGTTGGTTGATCACATACATTCCCAATAAAATAAGCATAAGTTTCTCCTAGCAGCAAGAGAAGTAAATATCAGTAAGCACTCAGGAAATTAGTTTTGTTTAATCATAAATTTCTAATGTCTTGGTGTCTCTAAGTAAACTGGATGTGTATATTGGTAGGTTTTTGACATCGAAACCCTGACCTCCATTCAGACATCAGTAAATTTAATCTTTAGTCTGACCTCTAATTTTTTTCCGTCAGAGTCCCCGTGTCTCTGTTTCGCACATGCACAGACGTCGTTTTGCCTCCCCGTGTGAGAGCGAGTCATTGCTCATGGATCACGCAGTGGGACAGAGGCAGTAAATGAGTCTGACAGCGATGGTGAATGGACTAATCATTCAACAGGGAGGACAGATGTGTTATCAAATCGGCTCCCTGAAGAAAAAGCCGTGCAGCACACACCTGTCCTGGAGGTCAAGCCAGTAAGATTACTCACACAACTTCTCAAGCATCTGCTTGCACCTACTTACACCTCATCTGACGTTCAAAAAAAAAAAAAAAAAGACAGTAGTGGTGGAATTTTGTGCTTATTGTGATGTTTTAAGTCTCTAAAGATAGAATGACAGGCACAAGTAGAAACAAATACACATAAAGCATATGCATGCATGACAAGCCACAAGGTCAGAGTGACAAATCAACAAGCGTGTGTGTGCAGCGGTGCACAGCAGTCTTACTCAGTCCCGCAAACAAGTGCACAACAAATCGCAATGCAAAGCGTAACTCTGGGAGAGAGCAGCGATGCAGGCAGCAACGCAGACTTTCTTACCAGGCAGGCCGAGACAGAGCAGGACGCTGTAGTAGATAACAGGCAGGGGTCCGAGAGGGCATCCCCCGGTGCTTCCATTGTGGTGGGACACAGGGAAGATGTGGCTGTGCTCCATGCCTTCTTTCTGTCCTTGTCCTCTTCCTCAGCTGAGCTCAGTGTCAAGAAGTCTGGCCAAAAGGATCAAACCATCGCCGGTTCAGACGAGAAGCTGTTCTGTCCTTGGGTGCCAATGAGCATGAGTGTGTGGATAGTGGGTGCAGAGTGTTGTGAGAAGGAGGGAAAACCAGCGGGAGATGGAGGAGGAGAAGGAGGAGGAAGAGTAGGAGGAGGAGGCAGAGACGAGACTCGAGGAAGAGGCGAGAAATGATGTGTGTTAGGTGATGGAGAGGAGGGCGGCGGGCAGACGGAGGCTCGAGGAGGTGAGTGTGAAGGTAGAAGAGGTGAGGGAAGGATGCTGCATGAGTGTGAGAGCTGGAGGGGGAATGGGAGCGAGAGGAGACAGCACAGCAGGAGGAGGACGAGAGATGAAAAGGGAGGGAGGGAGGCAGGGAATGAGGGATAGAAAGGGCAGAGAGGGAGAGAAAGAGAGGAGGTTGCAGGTGGGAGGTGGAGGTGTTGGAGGACAGAGACAGAGAGATAATAAAACTGACAGGAAGACAGATGTGATGGATGAAAGGAGATAAAAGGAGGGTTAAGTTGACTGTGGAAGAGGACAGAGCTGTTGGTTGTCTGTCAGTCAATTTCTTTATTGGCGGGTGAAATTCTGCACTTTTTAATGATTCCGAAACATCACAGCTTCCTTCACACATGTACAGACGCCTCTTTGTTTGACATAAACATGGAGAAAACATACATGTGGCTGCAATGCAACATGAACAGGCTGAACCATCAGCCTGTTCATGTTGCTTTGAAACATTAGAAAGACATTAAGTCTATGTTTGTTTGTTTTTTCCTTTTTTCTTTTTGGACTCCGTAGCAGCGACAGGCAGTATGTGTTCTTACTCCCCAAACTCAACTACAGCGCACTGCCATCAATATCTTCATGAATTTTACTTAGCCAGAATCACTGGGGAATTTCACACAAAGGAGAGAAATAGCAGGCAACATTGTTTATTCCTTTGCTTCAGATAAAATAATTAAAATGTCTATCTGGAAGAAGAAAAAAAAAACCTAATACCCAGAACAGCAGGAGAGGATTTTTTTATGCAGTGGCTTCCAAGACTATTCACAACCCAGACATTTTTCATTTTCTGTCCTCTTGCAGCCACAAAATGCATTTTATTGGGATTTTATATGATTGCCAACATTAAATAGTGAACGACCTCCTAGCAGAAGAAAAGTTTTATATATATATATATATATATATATATATATATATATATATATATATATATATATATTACAAATAAAATCTGCAAATATTGCTTAAAAAGCTACTCGGGCGCCATTTTTCTGATACATCTAAGTAAAATTGAGCATGACCGGTTGCTTTCAGAGTCCAACTGTGTGTCATTTTATTCCAATTTAAATCCAGCTGTTCTGGGAAGGCCTCAGGGGTTTGTAAAAGAACATTAGTGAACAAACTGCATCACGAAGGCTGAGGAACACAGTCGACTGGTCAGAGAGGAAGTAGAGGAGAAGTTCAAAGCAGGGTTAAGACGTAAAATCCCATCAAACAACGTTTTATCTGCATTCATGAAAGAGTGGTGGAAAAAAAGAAATAATAGTTGAATGAAGGCCATGAGAAGCCCCATTTGAAGACTGACACAACAGGTAAAATGCAGTATGTGGTGAAAAAATTAAAATGGCGACCTGAACACACCACTGCCACTGTGACATAGAGATATGGGTTACCTTTCTGTAACAGAGACAGGGGAGCTGGTCAGAGGTTACTGAATGATGCTTGTACTGGTCTATACTTGAAGAAACCATGTTAAAGACGGGTTAGGACGGTGTAGTCAAAGTCCAGAGGTAAATCCAAATAAGACTCTATTGCATGATCGTCTAAAAAATCTTAAGCTACTTAAGTGGGTAAGAATTTTTTTTTTCCAGATAAGACGGTGCAGACATAGCTCAAATGTTTTTTACTTTATCAAAGATTGACACATGCCACAGTTTATAAATATGTATTCATTAAAAATGTTGAACATTTTCAGGTTTTTCTACCTCCACAAACATGCAAATGATCCATCACCTAAAACCCCAGACAGCTTGCGATAGTCATGAGGAAAATATGAAAAAGTTCAAGAGGTTTGTTTTGAAAGACTGCATGTAAACAGCACAAACAATCAGTGACGTGACGTGACGTGAATAATTTAACATTTGGTGTCTTTACTTACCGTCTAATGAGAGAAAGCAGCAGAGCACATTCTTGAAATTGGCACCATGTAAAATGGTAATTCTGAAACCGAACTACACTTCATTAAAACAGCTAATTAAATGAAGGCTTTGTACAGATGAAAAAATTACTTTTTTTTCATCATTTGGTGCTTCAATGGCTATTCTTGTTGAAACTTGAACAAACTCTTCCCTATGCTTAGGCTGCTGTATGGCCATGTCATATAATGCAACACATTTCTGCGTCAAATCAGACAGAAACAGTGGGGACAGTAAAGGTCAACATCCAAAGGGGCTTTTTGTTCTCATGGTCACAGGTCTAATGTAGCCTCCCGTAGCAATTGCAGCAGTTTGTGTTGCTGAATGCAATCTGTTTCACAGGCAGATAATTTGCTTGTCCTGAAGAGCAATAGTCACATTTGACTGCTGCAGTAAGAATCAGTACATAATGGTCTCAGGACCGTTATGCTGCCGTTGATGTGAAATAAAATGTGTTTTTCTTGCCCCACTTGTTCCCTTTTTCAGCCTACACCAGCTTCAATCATTGTCGTTGTGCAGACAAGTGAAAAAGATTTCATTTTGGGGTCATTCACAGTTTACTTGAGCCAATCTTTAGAATAGGTCAGTGGGTTTGCAACTTGAAAAAGTGAGCAAAGCCGAGGTTTCTGCAGAATATAGTTCCTACAAGGGGAAGCAAATGCAACAAAAACAGCTTTACTTCAGCTTTTATTTAAAGGTTTAGATACGGCATCTAAGTAGTGGATTATTTGAAACAGTGGGGGGAAATAACTCTCAATATTTCATGTTTCCTCATTCCCAAAGAATGAAGTGGTCTGTAGTTTTCGCTTCAACTGCGAGAGACAGAATCTATTTATTTTAAGTCCATTAAATCAAATTGTATGATTTTTTAAGAAATTGATTTGCTGTCGTGTATGGAAAATTGGACCAAATTCCAGAAAATAATTTGGGAAGTTCATGATGAAATGTTTAGTAAATAATAAATAAATAACCCATTGGTTATTGTCGAACCACTGCAAGATAAAAATGAGGAAATTACAACAAATTACAGAAGCTGTCACAGAAGGAACCGTTTGGGGAAAAAGCAAACCAGAGAGTTTAAATAATGAGAGAAGTGGAAGTAATAAAGAAAACCAGTGGAGCTAATCAGAGGAAAGTAGAAGCAGCTGAGGGATGAGATGATGTAAAACTGATGGACAACCTGAGTGCAGGTGAAAGATAAACTGAAGGAAAACCACACATCTGAAACCTTAAATATAAATCTGAATGCCTAAAATAATAATAAGCCAATTAGGTAACACTCAGTAAGTATGAATTTAATTAAATAAACAATAAAGAAATGACAAAAACCAGAAACACAGATGTAACTAAATATTTAAGCACCTGTGGATAACATTTTGGTCATCTACCAACCTGTAAGGATTCTGGCTTTCACAGCCTGAAATCCTCCTATCTTCCACTCATTACCTGTACTAATTGCTCCTGTTTGAACTTCTTATATGTGCGCTGTCTCTTTAACTCCATGTGCTCTCCAAGGGGATTGGGGACCGGCTCCTTATGTGCCAACTTCTGTAGTGTTTGGGGTTAAAGGACAATCTGTCTTTTCAGCTCACAGATGGAGTCGAGTACCTGTTTAAATCTGAGAGAGAATTGAGGCTTGGTCACCTGTCCAGGCCGCTGTGTTTCATTAGACGGTTCAAAATGACCCAATTGGCCCAATTGCAACCTCAGCATCACTCCCTTTTGTTGCGTATGTCTCTGTGCCATCCTTTGGGCCCCTGATGGTAGATCCTCCCAAGCTTTCTTATCAGATCTTGTGACCTTCAGGCCACTTCCACTCTATGTTGGATGGTTAGATGGTTCACAGGATTACAATCAACCTGAATTGTATTCCCTGCTGGAATGTTTTTTTTTCTTTCCCTTTTTATGTTTCAACAGAAAAAGGAACTTGTGTTCATTGTGTGGTTTTGTCGTGTTCGTTTGGTACTCCATGTCTTGCATTTGGTCCTGATTTGCTATTTTGGTTTAATAATCTATTCTTCCTTGGTCCATTTATTGCCATCCACCCTCCAAAACTCGGTTGTCCCAGCTATCAGTCTCCCTGTTCGTTATTCCTCCCTGTTCATTTTGTGCCTGCCATATCTTCTTTGTCTTCTTCTCTATATTCATTCCTAGTTTGCCGTCTGTCAGTCCCATTTGTGCTTCCTGTGTTGTCGTGTTATTTTCCCCCTGCTGCCTCTGTTTGGACTTTTGTATGTTTTTGGGCTTTATTTCACTGAACTCAAGCACTCTTTCTTTGCAGCCAGTCGCTTGCTTTCTCTAGCTTTTAGGTTCTCCTTACTACACAACATTACAGCTTTTTTCATGCATTCTGACCTAAACAAGCAGCAGTGACCAACTTCATAATTATGGGATGAATATTAACAGTTAAATACTATCTGTATTACTTATTGTGTTGTCAGGAAGCAGTTCAGATTTTTGGAGTTTCAGCGTTATTCATGGCACAATTTAACGGGGAAATATGACAAAGGGATGATGAGCAGTATCTCCACCTGTCCGTTAACTGTCGTGCCTGAAATCTTTTGAAGTCCACTGTCCTGTAGAAAACATTTCTGTCACAACTGGTGACTTTTGATGTTTTAGAAACTGCAGGAAACCTGAACCAGGACATTGCCAGGGGAAAACACCGGTGATGCTGACATATTTTCTAAGCTATATTCAGTTCCTTAAGTGAACAACTGGTAGTGTG
Source organism: Poecilia latipinna (assembly GCF_001443285.1). NCBI lineage: Eukaryota > Metazoa > Chordata > Actinopteri > Cyprinodontiformes > Poeciliidae > Poecilia > Poecilia latipinna. The sequence continues at coordinate 1,933 of NW_015112658.1, read as the reverse complement.
TTGGCAATTTTAAATCTGTTCTGCAAAGCGATCTAAAATTAAAAACTAAACAAATGTGTCCTTCCTGTTTGTGTTTTCAATCTGCCACTTGTTTTATGCATGTAAGTTGTTAACTCCATTAAACTAATTACAAACTAAAACGCAGTGAACCCAGTGTGGAACTCTGAGGTACTCCAACATTACTTTCAAACATTAATCATTATAAACATGCTGTTTTCTGTTTTGAATAATGTGGCATAAAAACCTTACGGTTGAAAATAATACAGCTTGAATCTGAGACACTTTCAACCATGAAACCCTCTCAGTTTGCCTTTCACAGAACTGTTATGGTTTTAGTGTACTGATGTTTCCAAAATGCACATTATATGAAAAAGGAGTATTCATAAATTGTTGAGTTAAGATGAAACGATTTCCAACATTTCTGTATTATTTTTACCTCCCGCATCCATACCACATAACTAATTTATATGCCGTATAACTAATTTCTTTTTGCCAGTGCCTAGCACTCATTACTGATTATGCAATGATTTACAGTCCAGACAGCTTTAGGCTTTCAGGATTTGCCACTTGTGCACAGAGTAGCTCTCAAAGCAGCCTTCGCAATGTGCACGGTCAAACATGTCCATTTAGAGCGCTGTCAGCTGAGTCTCTGCTCTCTATATGAGCCTCTTCAGCACAATCAGGGTCTACACTGCGTTTCCCCCCGGGTTTGAAGAAACAGAGCCAGATTTTAATTTTCTCCTCTGTATGTAATAAAAGTTGGGACGGGGCTGTGATAAGGACTTGGGGGCCGATGAGTTCAAACTGTTTTGCACAGGGAAAGTGGAGTAAAAAGTTTGCTTTATGGAAGAAAATGTGTCACACCAGTGGAAAGCATATATATATAAAGGAGAAATGTTCATCTTTACATGTGTGATGGTTATTTCATGACATCTTGATCTTTTATGAGCCCCCTGCTGTGTGAAATGAAGAATTGATTACAGAACCTGTCCAGTAATGGATGGCCTGTTTCTGCCACGTGCTTCAGACATGGGACGTAGTGAGTGAAGGAGAGAGGAGGCACATGCTCCTAATTCTTTCTTCCTTCATGGGAACAAATGAGCTGCAGGGGACGTCGGATGGAGAGCACCACAATTATGTGTTAAATAAAATATGGCCAGATGACGTGAATTGATTACGGGGAAATGTGGAACAGAATAAAAAGTGATTCTTCAACTGTAAAAGACCCTTGAAGGGATGTGCATACCCGTTTTTTAGTGTATTTCCAGGCTGAAAGCTTCCCTTTGGTTGCCATGTATGAAGGACACAGCGTATAAAACTAATCTACAAAAATGCATGAAAGGGGAGGAATGAACAGGCAAAAGGTTTTTATCGAGATTTTTTTTATCCATATTTTCAAATATTAGGACAGCTATTATTCAATTTCTGCAACCTTTTTTCTGCCATTCACAGGCGAGACTCGACCAGCTGCTCACAGTTCACTGCAGCTACAGTAAATGAGATGGAGGAGGAGAAGAAGCACAATATTTCCTGGTGGAAGGAGAGTTTAACATCCACCTGGATGAGTTCAGTGGAAATAGCCTGGAGTTTGGTCTGCAGCTGCCAGATATCAGGCAGGGAAATCAAACTAAATGCATTTGTTGTTTTCAAAAGCTCAATAAAATGACTGGGGGAAAGCAGAAGTGGAAAAGAAGAGAATAAATAAGCAGCTTCACTGAATATCTCATTTATTGTACCTAAACTCTGGGATTTCTAATTAGGAAAGGAGAAAGAAGAAATCGGGTTCTTATTATTAAAATTTGTTCTGATGTTTATTTTTCTAAACATGCAGTCGAACAGTTGGTCACACAACCAGTAAAGAAAATCAAGGATGTCATGATGATACACCCCTCTATGGTAAATCATCATTGTTGTCGAATTTCTTAGATAACTA